>NW_027114174.1:342904-393319 GCF_000696795.3 Halyomorpha halys
TCTACTATTTGAGTTTTTCTTGACCGCACCCGGACCATATTCCTTTCAACTAGTTTTTTTGTTTTTTTTACCGCAACCCTGGCTATTTTCCTTATATTTTAAGTTATATGGTCAACTATATATATAATTAAATAAAAACTATACTTCCCCGTAATAATGACTTCTACTATTTGCATTTTTAACGCACTCCTGATCTTGCACATACAAAAAGAAAACGAAACATCCAAAAACTATGTACACTCTTCTAACGCAATCCTGTACCTTGCACATACACAATAAAAGGAAACATCCTAAGAAACAAAAACTATATACACTTCTCTAACGCACTCCTGTTCCCCCGCCATACAAACTAAAACAAAACAAACTTTATATGTGTGGTGAGATGAGGACACTCCAGTATTCTACGGCGTTCCCGATATTGGGCACTTCAGTTGTTCACTGAGATCTGTTCTTCTCTTTTCGGGCTCATTGGCACTCTATCATAACCACATTGTGCTTCCTAATGACAATCACCCGGGATAGACGAGGGTCTATTAAGGTCGAATTAGGGTCGTATGAGGGTCTATTAAGGTCGAATGTCCTCACATAGCTCCTTACTTCTTTCGTTCATTTGTTCGTACATTGTTCCGATTTTTACTTCGCCGCTAATGTCTCGAACATTTGAATTGTGGCGTGAAAGCTACGCGTTTAGTGTTTTCTCGCACAATTCTCTCTTTGACCTTGTTCCATAACTTGCGTAACGCTATACCATTATTTACAAACTGATTGTCGCTTCCTGCCATGGCCCTCTAATCCCGTCGGCGCCCTCTAAGCCCAAAAAGGATTTCGAAGAGAGAAAACCACGTTATAGTAGGAATGGAATGGTTACAGGCCCCAATCGCTTCATCGGGTTCCAATCTCTTGTCAAGCTTGGTAGACCCGTGAATGGTCGCCTAAGGTGTTGTGGAGTCCCTCGATGCCTCCCCTACTCTTGGGGTGTATTCAGATGCCGCTCTACGTTCAGAGTATTCGTTTCATCCCGATTCAGACTATTGTCAAATTCTCTCCTCCCATGTGATGAAATCCGTTCCGGAGCGCCATAAAATTGGAACCTCGTGTTTAAGGCTCCTAGCACTAGTTCCGCTGATTTATCCCTGACTAAGTGCGCCACAGCTACTTTACTGAAGAGATCCATGGTGGTTATTCATTCGTGGCTCTTTCAGGTGCAGGTATCCATTTGGAGACACGACGAGCGGCGTGTCAGCAGTGGGCATTACTCATGGTGGGTCCTTGTCATAATCGTTTTCTTCATGCCCCACCAAAAGTACCGGCGTTTAGGACTTGCAGCGTCTCGTTCACCCTGTATTGATTCATTTTTCCCTGATGGTAAGCCAACATCACCTCCTTCTGCCACTCCTCTACCATCCTCAAGCAACGATTGAACGTGCGGTCTATGCCTATTGGTTCCGAACGCCACAGCCTCCTGATCTCCCAAATGACCGCATTTCCCATATAGAGATGATAGGTCTTCCCGACCTTAGACGCGTCCCTGAGTGTTAGGTCTTCCTTGGCTACCGGCTCAAATCAGATGGTGTTAATCTGACTTTGTCCGTAGCTGCCATATTCTACCTTCATCAGTTCGGATGTCCTCGTCTTCCAGATTATCTGCCTCAGTTTGTCTTTCACGATTTTTTCCACTTCTTCCATATCCCACAGGTCTGCCTCACACCTCCGGAAGGTTCCCCCTGGTCTTCATCAATGGCATTTATCATTATCGGCCTAGACAGCCAATCCGCGACATTTTCATTCCCGGGCGTCTACACCACTTCAGTGTTGTATTGAATGAGCAGCTCTTTCCAGTGGGTAACCCTCGCGGATAATTCCTTCAATTTACTTGGAGTGGTTCAATTATCCATTGGAGTGGTCGATGATCGATTTGGACGCTAAATGTTCGTCCAAATACTTAAGGTCGGAAGTGCTCGACGGCCCATACTATCCCTAACAATTCCCTCTCCAGGGGACTGTGTCGCGCTTCGGCATCCGTGAGACGTCTACTTTTTTCGATTCACTTCAGTACTGTACGAATCCGTTATTCAACACGTTAACACCTGCCCCCCTCCGGTGCGTTGGCAACACACTACGTAAGGTCACGTAGTATTAGGATTAAGTTTTTATTAGATTTAAGTTTGTTAAATTCAGAACTAATGTGTGCCCCAACACATTATACACTTTTATAAATTCTGACAATAAAAATAATACACTCCAAAAGACTCCTTAGAATGTAGATGTTCTACAGAAAAAGGAGAAAGTTCATTGTTTATAAATACCCCATTAAAATTTTGAAGGGGTTTTGAAAAAGAAAAAAAAAAACCATGAGCCTTTGAGGTAGTGGTTGAGCTCGCCGATCGCGCCTGAGAAGTGCCGAGATGGCCTTCTTATGATTCTGCGAAATATCTGTGCTTATTTTCATGCTAGTACATTGGCATGCGCCTGAGCTAACGTAGTCTCTGGGTGTGGAGCCATCTCTGGAACTAGAGGGGGTGCAGGGCAGGGACTGCTGCAGCTGTTGGATTGGTCAGAGGGAAATTCAGAACTGGCGCTCTTACTTGCTGTTCAAGATTAACCATTATTTAAAACAAAATTAGAAAAAGTTACTAACGTTTATAATAATAATCAATTGAACCTGCTATACTGAACCAACAGAAATATGTATGGGAATCATGTTTGTTCCTGTAGTTTAGTTGTATGAAATTTTATTTAAAGACCGGTTATAACTATAGTCAATAAAAGATGTTTCAATGTCTTTATTTTAAACTTTAATTACTCATGAAGAAATGGTTATCGGTCAATTTAGAATGAAAGAAACTTACAATTTGAACATTTACTTATACTATTTTTATTCCCAAGTCGACTGTTTAAATGTGTTACATTTCTTTCATTCCTTATTCATCTAGTTTAAACTTGTTGCATTTTTTGTTCATTATTTTAAATAATGAACCATTGTAATAGACAAAACAAAATTAACCCCCTACAAAATTTGAAAGTTTTAGGTTCGCTGTGTCATTGCATCGAATTACGACAGTTTATTGAAAATTCATAATCTTTTCATCTAAATATTAGTAATGATCTACTCAAGCCCTTGTATGATTTTGAATCACTTTTTTTATTGTTTGCTATTTAATGAAATAATAAACAATTAATTTAGTGATGATTTGTTGCATTTTTAATGGTGTATTGGTGAACTAAAATTGTTTTACGCCACGTAAACCATTTAGTACTAAGTTTAACTTCCCTGTGACTTGTTGATTAGGTTACATTTTTCGTATTTTGTCCATTTTCTGACATGATGTATCGCAATAAGAAAAGAATTAGGAATATGTTTATTCATATTCACGTTGAAGATTGTGAAGAATTTTGTTATATATTCTACATTTGTAAAACATGTGAATGTAATAGGCACAGAAGTGATTGTACTTCGATTTTATTAGAATTGTACCTCCCAGTTTTTAAAAAGTTTAATTTCAAAAATATTTAAGAAATACTCCACCAGCTGATGGTTTTTCATTGCTGAAGAATTATTTGATTTGATGGTATATTCTGTAATCTGTCCAAATATTTTTGAGATGAGTTATTATGAAACAAATTAAGCATGTAAGGATATGGTCAGGCTGATAACTGCATTTTTATTTTATGATTTAAACCACCGTTATTTACTATTATATTCACCCAACCTTCTTGGGGAAAACAGGTACATAAAAACTATTGCTTTAGAAAACGCCTATCTACTCCTTCAGCTGTATTCATTTCTTCTGTGATGTGAGTCCACTATTGAAACTATAATATTCTTTTAAGGTCAATATTTTTAAAATTTTATTTAATAAGTTCATAACTTGCGTGGGGAATTTTAGCATTTAAAATTTTATTGTTAGTGAATTTAATTTTTAAAATAATATTACTGAGTAATGAAATGTTCAGATTAAATCCTTATAAAGATTATATTTGTATCTTTCAGGTTAGGTTTCCAACAATAATTGATAAATGGTAGGGAACCTACATAGCTAACTTCTGACTTTGAATAGTTCAGTTGGTATGTATTTGAGTCCTTTAAGGGGTTAGTTCTTGGAAAGGCTGTCTTCGAATCTTGTAGTGAAAGTTTTATCAATTCATTTAGAACTTTATTGTTCGTTTAAAGAAGTATTCTTTGTTGAAAAGAGTGGACGGAATCGATTGAGCCGAAGAGAGGGCAGAAGAGCAAGAAGAGCAGGGGTGCGCACGCGGCCGGTGGAGGGGGTAGCATCCCTAACCAGTCGTTGCCCGTCCTCCTTCACCATGCCTACTGGAGGTCACCCCTGCCTCGGAGGGTCTCTAGAATTGGTAACTGGCAAAAACCTCTTGTTGACCTTTTTCATCTTCCTTTAGTTACAGTATTTGTAAAGATTTCTATGGATTGGCTGTACTCGTTCCTACTTCTTACTATACCTGTGTTTCATTCCTTTACTTCGAGGAAGGAAGGCGACAGCGCTCTTTGCAGGAGACACAAAGCTAAATTAGATCGATGCGGAGGAACTAGGGGCGCTGTACGCTGGTAGTCTCGTGGCATCTAGTTCTCTGCCTGTTCTTTTTTTAATGACAAAATGTTTTTTTTTGCCGTTCTTCTAGTTGACAGGGCTTACTATCAATTCTTCACCACTGTAATTTTTTTTCATAGTTAAATTTTTAAACCTGATGAGTGTGACCTATTATGTGGTATTCTTTTATATTGTTACTTGTCTTCCAGAATCAAAAGCTAGATCAATTCTTATTACATATTTATTGCTATTAGGTATTCTTTGCTGGTCTAACCTAAGGAGTAACTTTTTCTGGTACATTTTGTGAAGGAATAGTACCAAATTATAATTATTATCAGCCAAAAGAATGTTTTAATTCATTCTGACAAAATTAGTTAAATGCACCCCTCTGTAATTTTTTTCAGTTACTTTATTTAATATTTAATTGTAATTTTACCATAAACTGTTAATTATTTACCATTTCCTTTATGTATATTATTATTTATCATTCAATTTGTGCTGATTTACTTTTTTTTTCCTTTTAGTATAATGGCTGCTCCTTCAATGGTAAGCCGTGATGGTGAAAATGTACTAGTAAAAAGTGTTGATGCAGTGTTTGGGGCTAGTGATGATGGTGAAGAGAGGGATGATTCTAGTCAAGAAGGTGTCAGTGGTACAGAAGAACCATCAGAACTTCCACAGTGCAAAATCAAGCGAAATTATTCTTGTGCTTCCTGTGATTACTACACCCAAAATCCACGTTTCTATCTCTACCATCAGAAACAAGTGCACAAAGAAAAAATTAAAATATTTGAATGCCCTCATTGCCTTTACGCTTCAAAGCATAGCCAAAAACTCCAGAGGCACATTCACATGGTTCATATAATCAAGAAAAAATCATCCAAGAATAGGGTGGTTAAGCCAAGAACCGAGAAAGTCAGACGTAAGTCTCAATCCCCTCAAATTACCTGTGATCCTGAGCAGAATGAAGGTGATGGTGAAGAGAAACCAGAACCAATGTTTGCTGCTGATGGAACCCAAATTTATAAGTGTTCTGTATGTGATATGACAAGTAAAAGCCAGACATTAGTTGCTAGGCATGAACGTGTTGTCCATTTAAAGAAAAAGTTTTTTCGTTGCGGAAAATGCAATTATATGACACATATGAAAGCAAGGTATACAAAACATGTGAAGTACCATTCAATGCCTATGATTAAATGTGATATGTGTGATTTCAAGACTCCTTATAAATGGAATTTGGACCGTCATAACAAAAATCATCAAGGTGATGGAGCATTCAAGTGTGTTATGTGCAACTTTGCTGCTGATATTAAACAAAGTCTTACTGTCCATGAAATGAATCACCATGTCCCACCTGTTGGTCATGTTGCTGGTAATAGAAGAAGGCTGCGTGTTGGGGCATCTGATACTATGGGCATGATTACTGAAGAGGATAATATTGACCAAGAAGAACTAGATTTACTGAGGCTTGAAAGAGAAGGTTCCTTGGATCAAATAGAACAGGTATTCATTTACTTATTTTATGTTATTGTATTCTTTATATAACATTATGTTAATCCTGTTACAATCTGCTTGATGTTAAGACTCCTTTGGATGACTAAAGAATAGGATTTGTAACTTTTGAGAAATTAGGTGATTGTTCTAAAACTAATTTTCGTTATTTAATAATTATATGTATATTTGTTACCTATTTCTGCTTGTTGCTTTATTATAAATGTTGTCTGCTTGTTGCTTGTTAAGATATTGTGAACTCAATATCTTAGAAAAGCCATAAAAGTTGTGTTCCTGGTTAAGACACAGGGATTAACAGAAATAATATATATAATGCATGCTACCTGTCATGAAATGTTGAAAACAAGTTTGATTATTGTATAATTAGATATGCTTTAGGTAAGTTAACTATTTATGATATTTAGTTAATATTATTATTTTTTTTAATGAATGGTCTCGTTAAGTCCATGAAGAGGCTTTCCACATTTAGGTAGTTTTGCCTTTGTAATACCATTTTATAGACATAATGAAATATTTTATTCAAAGGCCTCTCATAAATGCGCTTAAGAACATCTGAATATTATATATTAACGTTTTATTTTTAAATTCATTCATATTTTAAGGTTGGACATTCGTGGTTATTAGTGAAATTAGTCACTCACAAATACTTAACCATCACTATATCTTGCTAGGTCATTAGTCCCACCCTTCTTAATTGGTTCTGGCATAAGGAGTTATCACACTCTAAAGTACTGCATTAATAGAAAAAGAATACAAGCATATTAGACCACATACAATGTTTTATGTGCTTTGAATTTTATTTGGTTCTGTTCCATTTTAGTCTTATGTGGGATCTGTTTATTATTTTGCTTGTAATTAATCTAGGGGTAGACTGATATTCTAATAAATTTGAAAGGAAATTTGTTGCATTTATCTTAAACCTTATTGTCAAATGATTAATTTGTTTAAGGTATTTTTTTTGTAATGTTTAGTTTTCAGTGTGTAGTGGAATAATCTGTGTGTAAAACTTGTTGGTTTTCTTTAAATGATTGGTTCCGTGACCATTGTATTTTTTAGATGTGTAATTAATTAAAAAGTAATAAAACTTATTTTTTTGGCATTCTAAATTTTATGTTACACATTTTATAAATTTAATTTAAATTGTTATATATGATCCATGATATTTATTGCCCATGTTTTATGTTCTTCTTGCCAACCCTTCAATATTTTATTACAACTGAATCAGATTTAAAAACATACAGTGATCAAAACAATTATTCATACACCATTTATTTTTTAGTTTAATGAACTTTATTTTCTTATTAACACAAACACACTTGATCCAATTTTACTCTCAACATTTATTTCCAAAAACTCTCCAACGTTTCGGCCCTCAGACCATTTTCAAGGAAACAACCTTAAATATTGATGTCACATATTCTCTAAAATGTTTCCTGCAGGCTAATTGCCCATGTCATATAAAACTTTTTATAATTTAAACTTTAAACTTTTTCCATAAATTATTGTCTCTATTTACTCTTAATAACATAGAGATAATAATTACTTAAAGATTGACAATAATTGATGTGAAAAAGTTTTAAGTCTAAATTATAAAAAGTTTTATATGACATGGGCAATTAGCCTGCAGGAAACATTTTAAAGAATATATGACATCAATATTTAAGGCTGTCTCCTCAAAATGGCCTGAGGGCCGAAACTTTAGAGAGTTTTTGGAAATAAATATTGAGAGTAAAATGGGATCAAGTGTGTTTGTATTAATAATAAAATAATAAACCACTCTAAAACAATCAATATAATAAAACATTTATCTAAACTTTATTTTTGTCAAACACTATTACTTTTTTTACTGTGCAACTCTCTTTGAAAAATGAATATTCACACGAAAGAAACAAGACATAAATTACAAATATAATTATTATATTTTAAAAAACCTGGTTTTCTTGGACCAAAAAAGTATTCATACAGTTTAATATTATTTCAATATTGTCAAAAAATTGTAAATAACTAATACATATGCAAATAACTTAATATTTTGTGTTAAGCCCCTTGGCATTTATTCTAGCCTCACACCTCTACCAGGCTTTGAATCAACTCCTTTCTGATTTCATTCCATGCTATCTTCAACTTCACTATTAGTTGTTTATTTGAACATTTAAAAATCCGAACTTTTTTTTTCAGTAAAGCCCATAAACTCTCAATTGAGTTAAGATCAGGGGGCTGAGGAGGCATAGGGAATACCTTATGGGCATTGTACAATAACCATTCATTTGTTTTTCTTGCGGTGTGTTTGGAATCGTTATTTTGTTGAAATAAATAAATTTGTTCAATCCTTAATTTTGCAACACTATATGCCTGCTGTCATAATATTATTGATTATGTATAGTTCTCCTACTCCTGCCCAGCTCATGCAGCACCAATCCATGACAGACCGCCTCCTTGCTTAACTGTGGGAACAATGTTCTTTGGATCCAATGCCATGTTGGGTTTCCTCCACACATATCTCTTTCCATCAGTTCCAAAAATGTTAAATTTTCTCTTGTCTGAGAACAAAATATTTTTCAAAAATTCCAAAGGCTTGTTAGATCTTCTTTAGCGAAATTCAACCTCTTGAGCTGGTTTTTCTCAGTAATAAATGGCTTTTTTATTTTTGGGTGTTCTTCCTTTGTAGCCTCCCTCATAAGGCACATTTCTTATAGTTTGTGATGTAATTGATTTGCCAGACGTTTCTAAATGTTCTGCTATTTCCCTGGCACTAATTTTTGGATTTTTTGCAGTTACTCGTTCAATATTTCTGGCTTCCCTAGTAGTTATCATTTTAGGCCGCCCTGAGTGTTTTATATTATAAGTAAATCCACTTCTATCCTTTTTATTATATATTGTACAGTGGAATGTACTCCGTTTAACGCGTTTACCCATCTCCCTAAAACTGAAATCTTGTTGGAATTAGGAAATAATTCTATCTTTAATGACGGAACTCAACTCACATGTTTTACGACCCATTGTGGAAGCTGCGAAGTCTTAACTGGCTTGATGTATTACTATTAGTTACCTTTTGAACCTACTAATCCACCACCAGTCCTGGGATTGTTTTGACCTGAGGATTACTTAAAACTTCTCAATGTTTACATATATGAATACTTTTTTGGCCCAGAAATATTTGTTTTGTTTTTTAAATATAATAATTACATTTTTAATTAATATCTTGTTTTTTTTTGTTTTTTTCATGAAAACAATTATTTTTTAAAGAGTTGCACTAAGAAATAAATGGTGTACGAATATATTTTTTTTTTATCACTGTATCACTGAGCATTAACTAATATCATAGGATTATAAATAACAGAAGTAAGACGATAATTTTTGTATTACCATTTCTATAAGAAGTGTGTATAGGGACTTGAAATTGCATTACAGACCTATTACCATAAATAGGTACATTCAAATTATCATGCAGGTACATTGAAGTTCAGGAATCAATACTTTTTCATTAATCTTATTTGGAATGACTCTTATGTACTGTTTTCTGAAATTTTTAAATTAAAACTGAATTTTTCTTTGTAAATTTGGAAATTAACATTCTATAAAATAACTTTAGTTTTTAAGCTCCACTATCAAAAACCTTTATTTGTAACTTAAATATTATAATTTTCAGAACCCAGGTGACTTTCTGCAAACTCAACTGGATGAAGTATCTCCACCTCCTCCTCCACCTCCACCAGTGATGAAATTTAGTATGAGGCAAGTTCTTGTACCAGTAGGCAAAATGTTGACTGACAAAACTCAGTCTAATAACAGAGGACTGATTCAGATTCAGAAGTACAAGTGTAAAACATGTGACTTCTTCGGCAATTTAGGGGAAGTGCAGAGGCATGAGACTGCAGTTCATGGTTTAAATGATTATCCGTCAAGCCTTACACCTGTGAAGAAAACAGCACGTCCCATCCCAAATCTTATACCTATTCAGGGTCAATCACTTCTCAAGCCAGCTTCAGAGAGAAAAGGAAATGATGCAAATGAGTTAAATAGTAGTACTCTAAAAGACTTTGCTGCCATAATGAATGAAGCAAAACAACACGAGCTGTCTAGTGGTTCTTTAAATGGATCCGAAAAATCTGATTCTCCAATCCCATTTGATGATAAAAGACATAATGATTCATTTAAGAGAAAAAATGCATCTTTTTTTGATAAACTTAAAGAAAAATTGATGACCAATGCATCAGAAAGAGATCTCACCTGCCCTGTATGTGGTTTTGAAGCAAAATGTCTTTCTGAACATCTAAAACATCAGAAATCTCATAATGATGGTGAAGAAGAGAGCAATGGAAATTTGTTTCAGACTGAACTATCTTCAACAAGATGTCAATATTGCCGTCATCGATGCAAGACATCATCAGACTTAAAGATTCATTTACAAACCTGTTCAGCTGTACCTAACAACTTAGAAGGTCCTCAGATTAAAACTGAACCTGAAGATCTTGATGAGTCTGATATGAAAGGGCTCCATGATGAAGACCATGAAGATGGCATGGCCCACCCAATGGAAAACAAAGTCTTTGTCTGGAATAATTTTAGCCCCAATAGTGAGGTTAAGACTCCGGCGCCTTTCGAATTAAATTTTCATCAGAGACATGAGGAGAGATTAGCTATAGAAGCAAATCAGTTGTATGGTTCTAACACTAATGGCCGTTATGAAGAGCAAGCATATTATCAGAGAGAAACAACAAGGAAGGTAGGTTGAGGAATCTAAAAAGACCTATATTTTTATTGTAAGGATCTTACTTTATATATATAAGAAGACGGTCAGGGTTGCGGACAAAAAAAGAACAAATAGTTTAAAACAATTTTTACCGCAACCCTGACCATCTTCTTATATTTAAATCTTTACGGTCAACTATATATACATATAGATCTTACTTTATCATTAAGTAGGGTTTATATTGAACATCATTATCCTAAATAAGTATATATCTATTTGTTGCTTTATGTTGATTGTATTATTTTTTCACACAACTGAAAAACTTATTTTTGAAATTAATGTCAGGATTGTTTGATCTCAGTCTTTTTAAAAAATTGGAAGAGGATGACCACTAATGGGAAGTTTTAGTTTTGGTAGGCTCATATTAATATTGATTATTGATAATAATACCCTAAAATTCTTTAAAAGCGTTAGTATACCAATACTGTTCATTTCCGTAATTACCTCTACTCCATCCTCTTTATCTATTCCTTATAAAGGTTTTTACTTTTTTAAGGAAACATGGTGTGATAAATATTCAATTCGGATAATATAAGACAAATTTAAAAAACAGTTAAAACTAAGTATTGAAAGCCAATATTTGAAAGAATACTACTGAATGTCAAAATGTCCATGATATTCTGTTGAGCTATTAAGTCCCAATGGAGGCTTGTGATATAGTCAAAATGTCAACTTTCAATAAATTACTTTTACTTTTCATATGTTGTTCTTGACGGCCACCTGAACAATATTCTCCATTGTCAATACAGTCAAAATTGAAATTTTTAAGATTTTTTTCCATTTAACTTATTAGGAACACCTGTGCTAAACGTATTTTCTAAAGTGAGTTGACAAAGGCTTTTGTTACTATTATTTTCATTCCATATGATATTCAGTTCTCAATAGTTTAATCTTAGCTACATCATCATCATCATCATTATTTCAACAGCACAAAAATATTTAAAAGTAAAATTAATAGATATTCTACCTGCTTTTACAAATTAAAGTTTGGGAAAAATTAATTGTTATCAATCTTCAAGATTGTAGCCTAAAATAATATTAATTGTTTATACCAATTCTTGTAATTTTTATTTGAGAGACTATTCATTTCATTTAGAATAGTATTTGCAGCAGAATCTACTGCTACTTCACAATAAAATATATTAATAATACCAACCAGAATAAGATTTCAAAACATTAAATTATTGTAATGAAAACTATGATTGGATTAATTTAAAAATTGGTCAATTTTTTTCATATTATTATATTTAAGTATTACCACTTTTTTTAAAATTATTATTTGGGTTGGTTTTTGTAAGAAAAAGGGGTGGATTCTTTTTATAACCAGCTGTTTTTCGATGTTTAGCCTCCTGATTTTCTTGTCTTTTGTTGTTTCTTTTTTTAATTCATTGTTTCCTATCCACTATTAATATCTCATTAGACTTTTTTCAAATGAGTATAAGAAGAATCTTGTCTGTATCAATAGATCTACCTGAACAAAGGTCAAATAGAATCATTTCCTTTTAACATATTCCAAATCATTTATCTCAATAACTAATCTTCTTCTTAGAATTCTTTAACATTTTAATGTATGTGATCTTTCTTTCGCCTTTGTTAAATTTCCATTATATAATGTGCCAAATTCTGGTCATTTCCATTTTAAAATCTACTCATACTAATGATTGGTGTTCTTTATTCAAATTATAAAAAATAAGCTATTATCCTATTTTATCACTATTGATGAATAATACAATTATTTTAATGGTTTATTCTTACAAATATTTGTGTAAAGCTGGCATATTTTTGTTATAGTTAATTTCTAAGTATAAAGTTAATGTCTTAAGTTATTTTTAAGGTATTAAAAATAATAATAAACTTACATATAAAGAAGTTGTACACACAATAATTATTTATTGTATCGTAAAACACAGTAACTGAAATTTTTCTTAAATTGTTCATAGTATCTTTAAAAAAAATGTTTTCTTAAGACAACAATGTTGATATTAGGTAATGGTAAGGTACTACTGGTTGAAGGTAAAATATTGTAGTTAACAAGCAATGTAACATATTAAAAGTTTTCATTTTGCGATTGCCATGTTTTAAAACCTGAATTCCTCATATATTATTACTTATTATACTAATTATATTTCTCTGCTTTGCTTAAATATTGGCAGATCTGACAAAAGAAGGAGTTAGTAATTTTATCATCAATTAACAACTGCCTATGGTACAATCTATGGAATAAAGCAATTACAAGATAAAAAATATTTGGTAGATATGCCTGTACCACTATTTAAGTAAAGCAGTGAGATCTAATTGATTTTCCTCACATGTATTTTGTGTTACTATAGTCTTATTGGAGATTTTGGATTTCAATACTATTCCTTAATTCAGATATTCATTTTCTTAAAAATTAATGTTCCTTGAACTTTTAATATATTTATTATGATATTTTTTTATTGTTGGTTGCCAAAATTTTTTTTTAGTAAAAGGAAGATGGTCGTCCAGGTGCAGCCAAAGAAAAAAACTTAAATAGTCATAAAACTATTTAATATGAGCCAACGTTTTGCCTCACGTGGCAGGGCTTCGTGATGACAAAAAATGATCAATCTAAATTAAAAAGATGTACATAATTTTTAATTTACATTCTTCATTTTTTTTGTACCTCATTTAAGTATTTATATCTTTTTTAGCCCTGCAACGTTGGCTCAATATAAATAGTTTTATAACTATTTGTGTTTTTTTTTCTTTGACCGCACCCGTACCATCTTCCTTTTATTATCACAAACGGTCAATTATTGAATTTCTAGTTTTTTTTCTTAGCAATTTTAATTAATCTGTTACAGGTATTCAAATGTCCAAGTTGCTCATTTTGGGCTTCAACAGCATCGAGATTTCATGTACATATAGTGGGACATTTAAACAAAAGGCCTTTTCAATGTTCTCTCTGTCATTATAGTTCTAACTGGAGGTGGGATATCACAAAACATATACGCTTAAAACAAATGCGAGATTCTGCTCATGAAAAGGCTAGAGTATTGTTAACTGATGAAGCAGGACGCCGAAATTACTCCAAGTATAATAAGTATCTAGTTCCAATATCAAATGAAGAGTTTAAGAAAGCTCAGCAGCCTAGACGAATTTTACCCAAAGACAATATGGATCCTATTGAGCCTAAGAGAAGCTCAAACAAAAGATCAATAGAAGAGCAAAATGATGAAGAAAGGATACCAAAGAAGAAAGTTTTTACTGAGAACAAGAAGACTATGTGGAAATGTAAAAAATGTTTTTTCAGGTATGAAGTTTAGTTTTCAAGTTTTAGAATAAAGTTAAGTTTTCAATAATTTTACATCTGTCAGATAAAGTAGTTATCTCCATAATTTTTTTTAAACCAATTAGTTATTTCTATCTATTATAATATTAATTAGCTGAATGTCAGATCATTGTGTGGGAGGAAAATTGTTAGGTACTTTTAATTGAATTTCTGTTTTAAATAATCCCTATTATTATTTTAATTTGAGAAATGGTTATTTAAATAAAAAACCTATTGGGGAGTAGTTACCCTGATTTTACCTTTATAATCACTAATCATTGGAGAGAAGTTTTCATTCAGGATCTGTTGTGGTGGCTTCATTAGGGATATACTTTTGAAGAGAATCTTTTGCTATGTTTCTGATTTGTATTTGTTTTCTATTGTGGAGTGCAAGTTCAGAAACCTCAAGTGTTTTAAAATATATATTTTTTCGCATCAATTTATGATGTAAGGGTATTAATTCTCTGTTTCATGTCTTATTTCTAAGAAATCATATACACCCTTTGAACTTATTTTTTATTTATTTAAAACTGTCAATGTTATGGAAATCCATGGATTTTCAAGATCATATAATTATAAGTCACTCCATAAATAAGTTCAAATCATTAACAATAATTTGTTGTAAAACTTATGAATGATACATTTATGCTGTTATCTAATATACTTTTGATCAAAACAATGTTACCATGATATACTTATTTGTATTTGCAGGAATAGTGATCGTGGGGTTGTTCTTGCTCATGTTAAGGAACATTATAGGAACATCCATGAAAATAAAACACCCAATAAACAGGATGAATATCACAACTTCCCTAATGACTTAGTATGTATTTTCAAAATTGTAATATTGGAAACAAGCAATAATAATATTTAGTTTTCAACAAATCACTTTATTATATTCTAGTCTAGTCCCGTTGCTAACAATAAAGAAGAAAGTGAGGATGATGCTAGCCATCAGCCAAGCTTATACGAAAATGAAGAGAATATTGATTGTAAGTATTAAAACATAATAAAAGTTGACTTCAGTATAGGATTCCTATGGGAGTCTTGGCTGAAAAAAAAAAATTATGTTTATACATTAATGTTTTGATTTCATAGGCAAAGAAAAGTGTTCTCAATGTTTTTAACAAACCTGAATTTTTTTTTTTATGATAGTCGGGATATATCATTCAGTCAAGAATCCATCATCTATGAATTATTTTTTATTTCAACATTTTTATTTTTAATTACTGACTTATACAATAATTAGTGAGCATAAAAAGTAAATGAGACATTTAAGAGTAATTGTATGAATTTCACTTCAATAGAAACTAAAAGCGAAGTTGGATTTTAACTACATATAAAAGAAAGCCTTAATAATTGAAAAGCCCAACAGAAAGATGCAGTTATAGAAAGACCTAAGTTAATTAAAGTTATAAACTTGAATCTTGTATTTTTACTTTTTAGAGTAAAAATTGATGACACAGTAAAAAAAAAAAAAAAAGCCTTATAAATACTTATGGATTAATAATAAATTTTGTCTATTTCCAATTTGTTGTTAAAAATATGGTTCATTTGAGCTTGTTAGAATCCAAAGATACTAGTAGAAACAGCATTATATTTCTTAAACGTTGAGGCCATATATATTGATGGGAATATGATACAATTTATTAAGTTCTAATTAGTTTAAATTTTTAAATTAAAATAAAAAAATGTTTTGTTGAAAATCAAGTTGCCACTGTGGTAACAATAAGAAGCACATCAAATTCTTTATTTATTTGTTTAGTCATAAATTCTGCCGAGGATCAATTACTTTAGATTTAAAATATTTTAACCTTAAATATTCTTACATTAATCCTTTTGTTATGTCTAAATATTATTATTATTATATTAATGGCTTATTTAATTACTTTGTTAGGTCCTGATTTCATGTGTGAAACATGCCCTTACTTCTGCGATTCTTTAGCCAAATTAGAGGACCATGCTGAGAGGCATTTTGTGACCCAAGGCAGTAATGTCAAATGCCAGTTTTGTCCTTACTATGTAGAAAATACACAGTGAGTATTAAGGTCATAGTAATATTAGTGTACATTCAGATATTTGTTATTGGTACACGATATAGTTTACTCTTATTCATTCTACATTTTATCTTCCTATACTGTTTTTCTATATATTTTGAATAATAAATTAGGAAAAGGATATTGAGAAAAGAACACAATTTTAAACATAGATTTAAAAAACCTTTATGTTTGTTATAAATAATAGTACACAAATTTTAAAATAAATAAAAATTTTATATCAGATCAGTTGAAATAACTTTCCATTTCAACTCCATGAGCTTATTAATATCATGTAGGACCTCTACATGTTTTTAAAAATATTTAAAAACTTTAGATACGTAATTCCTTTTGATTGTAGGAAGATAATCAAAAGGTTGGCAGTCAAGAAAGGTTCAAAGTAGCAGAAAAAACTATTTATTTCTGTTATTTTGTACCTTTCTTTTGAAAAGTTTTTTTTTTTTAGATTACATTAGTTTTTACTACTTTTTAGTACTAATAAAGAGAATTTGTTTATAATTGCAGTCTTTTAGCAAAGGGAATTGGGAATGAACGTTTTTTAGTTTCTCATTATAAGATTAGTGGGAGTAAATGTATATAATGGGAGTGTTATTTCAAATTTGTTAATCCATCTTATTTACTTCAAATGAGCATTTATGGAAGCTCTCTCAGTAAAACATATTCAACAAATAATTATGGACTTGTGTGGCAAATGAGCATACTAGACTTACATTATTTAAAAAATATATTTTCTTTACATAAGTATCTGTTATTACTTATATATGTCTATCAGTAATAATCTATATTTTGTATTTTTTCAGGCAATTAATGGAACATCTGGATCTACATGAAAACTTAGATATAGCTGATGATTCGGTAACAAATCTATGATAAAATTTATTAAAATTAAATTAGTTTTGAAACACAATCAGTAGTTGCAGACCTTTCTTGACTTGTTTCTCATTTTGAAAAAAATTTATAATATTCTCGGTAAAACTTATAATGAATAAGTTCCATTTCATGTTACTTGTCTAAACTGTTTTTAACAGTTCAAGAGTTATTTTCCACTCATTTTTTCTCTGTGACCAGATTACTGAATATTCTGAAAATATTTTTTCGTTTAAACTAATAAGGACATTTCTTAAAAAAATAAATAATTAGACAGATTAATTAATAATACTAAATGTATGTAATTATTTATTCATTACTATAGTTTGTAGCTGTAATTTTTTTTTTTTTCTGTTTCAGTCAAAGAACGTAGTGTTTGCTTGTCTACAATGTCCATATGTTGGTACCACTCACAAGCAGTTGGTCTACCATAGACAGTGGCACTTCAAGAATTTACCTCATAAATGCTTCAAATGCAATTATAGTACGCATACAAATATCATTCTCTCTTTGCACGTCCGATTGCATCGAAGGACAACTTTGCCAGAAGGTGATCCTGTTAATACTAAAAATTCCGAAACTGTGATAGCTGCAGATATTAGTGGTATTGATACATCTGGATTTCCCGACATACCAATGGTTTGGGTTTCTAAACCTATGGGAATTTCAAAAATGTTCAAATGCCGATATTGTCCTCATGTAAATATGAGAAAATCAAACATTCAAGAACATGAGAAAATGCATGCAACTAGAAATCAAACCAATTCTAACCCAGGCCAAGGGAGCAATGGCGTATCTGTCCAACATCACTGTTCTGACTGCAATTACATCTGTAACAATGCTGGAGTTCTTTCTTCCCACATGAAAGTTCATCAGGCTTTTTTTGGACAAGTTTGTGGTGTTGTTGATCACAAAAAATCGGATGAAGAGCAGATTGAAGAAATGAAAAGAAAAGTTAGTGATTATGAAGCCAGTTTGAAACAGAAAATAGGAGGAGAGGAGCCATCCAAGGAATCTCAGGCGGATGAATCTGTAGCTGGCAGTGACAATGAATCAAAGGATGGCCTTGTGTTACATTTCTGCCCCGTCTGTCCTGCAAGGTTCTTGTTTGTAAAAGAAGTTGTAATTCATCTGAGATTTCATGACCTCAACTTGCCTTTTAAATGTGAATCTTGTAGCTATACTGCTAGGCAGAAGCAGCACCTCTTGGCTCATCTCAAAGTCCATACTGATGAGTATCAAGAGCGCACAACTGTGCTTTGTAGTATGTATTCGATGGATAAAAATTATCCTAAACCGAAGGTTGCTGTTGTCCTTGGAGATCCTGCAGAATCTGTATGGAATTGGAAATCAGAATCAGTATGGGTGGTTGTAAAAAATGAAGAAGAAGAAGATAAAAAAAAAGGTTCTGAAGAAGGTAAGTCAAAACCACTTTCCTGTGATAAGTGTCCAGCAGAATTCTATAAACAATTAGCATTAGAATATCATAAAAGCCTCCATGGAGGTCCAGGTCAACATAAGTGTCGATACTGTGACTACGCTGTGAAGACGTACGGTAATCTTATGAGGCATGAAGCTGTTCATACCAATGGTGAAGGTGTAAAGTTGAGTCAAAAGTCAGGAGAAGTTTCTGTATCAGGCAATGAAATTTCGAAACAAAGAACTGAAGTAACTAAAGGCTCTCCACAGAAGCCTGTACCTGCACCAACCCAAGAAGATCCAGAATTTGGCTCTTTAATATTTGGAAACCCAGATTTCGTTTATCCAGCATACATAAAAAATGGGCGATTACGAGAAAAGCGTTACAAATGTCATAAATGTCCATCTGCATTTGAAAAAAGAGAACAGTATAAGATACACCTTTCTCTTCATGGCTCTCAACAGCGTTACAACTGTGAGAAATGTGACTATTCTGTTAAATATTTTGCTAATTACAGTCAGCATTTGAAAAAACATAACCTTAGTGAAAACTTAAAAAAAGAAAAAGGTATTGGGGGAGGGGATCCAGTCATTGAGGATCGAGAGTTAGATGAAGCTACTGAAATCTCTTCAACAGAAAGGTGTGGGAAAACATTAAAAATGTCTGTAGCTGATCAGCAAACACTGACGTTATTGCAAAATAGAAATATTACTAACACAGTTACCAGGGATAACATTAATGGTGATGTCATTAGTCGCTGTCCGCACTGTCCTTATGCTAATAACAGGAAAGATGGTGTGAATAGTCATATTAAATGTCACTCCAATACTAAGCATGGTCCTTACACGTGCAAATTCTGTGATTACAACGTGCCTCAATTACATTTCCTGAGAGAGCATTTAAAAATACATTTTTCATCTATTAAGTTCGTCAAACCTGATGCTTACATGAAATGTGATCGCTTAGAGCTCTGGTCTGAACCTTTAGACTCAAACCATAATACTGATAAAAGATTGATTTTCAGAGATCAAGGTATGGATAAAAAAGATAGATTTGTGCCTCTAATTGGGTATCCTGATGATTTTGAAAGCATCAAAGGTCGTGTGTACATAAATCTTAAAACTGGTGAAGAAGAAGTGGAACTAGATGATGAAGAAGAAGGTGTTGGTGAAGAAGAGGAAGAATATGAAGAGATGGAGACTGCTGATGTTGCCAATTCAGAAGAAAGGATGGAATTGGAAGAGAATGTGCCATCCCTTACACAGGAACCAACCAGTGCAATCGAAAATGGTGGCAGTCCAGTATCATCAAGTACAGGTGATACAAGTGAGGACAACAGCTGTGATTCAAGTACGACTAGTGGAAGCACTGCCAGTTCAGAAAGAACTAGTCTTACGAATGTTTCACAAGACTGATTGACTATACTTACCTATTCATTTAAATTTCTGTATATACTTCTTTCTTGTTAATTGTCCTATAGATTTTCTATTTTGATTAACTACTAATTGACTAAGTGAGAATAAATTAAGTTTGGAAAATCATTCTTTCTTGTTAAGTTTATTATTATGTTACCATTAATAATTAATCAGATTTTCTTCAAAATGAATTTTGGGATATTTATATAATTAAATAAGTATTTTGTGGTATGTGTGTATATATACTTTCTTTTTTTTTTTTTTTCATCACATTCCTAATGCTATTGTGATGAATGTTTAAAACTGAATTGTAAATATTTGTATACATTCATTTTATTGTTAGACTGAATTATTTAGATGTAAATATAATGTTATTAAATATAATTTTATTTGTTTCATCTGTTGCCCTTTTATTCATTATATTTATATACAGTGTTTATATAAATTAGAAAAAATTATTAGCTTTAACCGTAAACATATGTACCACATTACTCTCTCCTCCTCACCTTTGGTTATCAACAAAGAAAAACAAAAATGACTCCGCCTTTCACCATTCCTGGCTTGACTGTAATACCACTTAACTTTTTTTTTTGTAATTGAGCTCTGAAGTCTATGATGATTAGAAGTTGTATATGTCCATATCTCATATTCACTGAGTATTCATTATACCATCAAACACCTAAAGAAATAATTCATATGTTCAAATGTAAACTATTTCAGACTTTTACATGGAGTCAATCTTTATAAATTATTAATATATATCAATCAAAATGATTAAGGAAAAATTATTATAGATACAATAAACTACTGAATAAAAATTTGGAGCATTTTTCTTGCGAGTCCAAATCCCAATCTAAAGTTTACCTATAAGTGCATTTAATAAGGAAAAACATATGATTATACCACCCATCTATTTGAACTCCCAAAAAGTTATGAAGAATAAAGGAGAACCGGTATTGATTTGTTACCTTTACCTGGCTCTTATTTACAAATATCTTCAACTTCATTCTTTAACATTATGTAATTTGACTTAAAAATGTCTTTTTTAAGCCATCATCATAGTCAAAAATACATGAAATGTGGCCAACAATACTGTCCCTCTTGACCTTGCCATGACAAGGATTTTTTTCTTAACCATAAGGTAACCATAGTTTTGGTTACACTTGAAACAACTGCAAGCAACTCAGGTAATTTAAATAAAATTTTAAGATCAGCCATAGTGAAAACAGCTATTTATTTAAAAACCTTCACATCATTTGAACATATTCTCAAGTATACTATCAGGAAACAATTCTGCTCAAGTTTAAATAATTGAAACACCCAATTCCCAAGCCACTCGCATGCTTATAATTATTCAGCATATTTTATTCCAGATGCTCAAAAAAAAAAAAAACTTTATAAAATGTAGTAAGCAACACTGTTAGCTTTAAACTATGTTGGACATGTCTTGAACTATAAGGAGATATATAAATATACAAAAAATTAATATCTTAAATCAGACCAAAGAGGAAAGTTAGGGTTAAGTACAATTTCCATGATAATTAAGAGCTAAATAAATAATAGTTGAAAAACCTTAACAAAACAAAATAAATAAAAACCTTATAAAAATAATAAAATAAAAATGATGTACTGTTATTCAATATGGATATGGTTGGGGGTGCGGTTAAAAAGAAACAACAAATAGTTTTCTACTATTTATTTGCCAACGTATGATAATAAGGTAACAATAAATTAAACTGTTTATTCTAGTAATAGTAATTATAGTAAACTTTTCTTAATGAAATATATTGTTTGCATAAGGGATAAGGAATAAAATAATACATAAGTATCACATATTTTTATTATTTACATAAATATAATAATGGAATAGTTTTGAGAATATTAATAACTAAAAAAAAGGGTATACATCTAAACAGGCATATGGTCAACTTGGCCGGCTGATTCATGGCTTAACTGAATTAATAAATCAGAAAGTTTATACTTGAGCACTTCTACTCCTTTTAATACTATGTTTTCAGGTCGCAAAGATCCACAACTTTCGACATTGAAGAAAAATTTGTTAGGTTTAGCTTCCCAATTAAATGGAGCTTCATCTAAAAACAATAATTATATGAATTATGATGATACATTAATTTTATGTTAATTAAAAATGTTTATTAGGGTATAAAAAAAAAAAATAGAAATAACTACACAAAAACAAACCAAATAACTAAAATATATAACATAAACATTGTAATATCCACTCCTGGCAATCTTCCTTGATTTGTGAGCTATGATATGTCCAGAGACTTCACCAGAAGTTAGATAGGTATTGCAGGTAAAATACTGTTTTAGACAATAAGTGAGGCAAAGGAGAATGCTGAAGTATTATTATTGGCTGATAATACTACCTTTGGTCAAGGGCAAAAAGGAACCATTCATAGCAACATGATCGCAAATATGTACTCCAATGAAGGAACAGAATTCTGACAGACCCTACAAGAGGTCATGGACTAGAGCCCAGATTTTTATGCATTTGCATGTATTAACGACTAACCAAATATCTTTACAAATTAATGTAATCAGAAGCTAACAGCCATATATAGATTTATGTTGTGTTTTAATTTCCACCTAATACACAAGTTAAATTAGTATAGGAGTTTCATTCTTTAATTCACTCTGGATGTTAAGGCTCTGCAGCTAAACTGGCCATGTATCCGTCCTGACTAGGTATAAGCAGGGTTCTACTGACATCACTAATTAAAGAAAATTTTTTCAATAAAATTATTACTTAAAATAAGGTAATAGACCTGTTAAGCTCAAGGAGTCCACCTCCTTTTCTTCCACATTTCCACTAAGCCCGAACGTAAGTTGAACTGTTCTTTGTTTGATTCCAGAATAAAGTAATAAGCCCAGGTAAAATGTATAAAATTGTAAGAAACTATTCATAATTGTATTCATCAATCATGAATATACAAATACCGAGTGTTCTCATACTTAGTGTGAGAAATACCAAGTAGTATTTGTATTTTCAAGTGTATACAAACATATATAAATATACGCAAGTGTAATCAACATTAACATATTCAGTATTCAAGAATACTTTTGGCAAGTAGTATTCTGTAATCATAATTGTCAATAAAATGTGGCCAACTCTGCATTCAAGATTCATATAGATTCCATCAACAGTCTACTACATCTATGGATGAAGAATTCACATATATGAGGGTAATAAAGCTTTAAAGTTGTCAATATTAAACAATAGGTCAATAAGAATATAGAAAAACATTTGTGCAGCTTAACAGAATTAAGATAAATTATTTAATGCAAAGCCAAATGATAAAGAGATCAAGGAATATACAATTAAAACCTATATTGTGATCTTACATTGATCCTCATCAAGTTCAGTATATTCACTCTTTGGCCATTCATCAGGTTTTGGAAACAGTGTATGCCTCATTGAGTTATCTGGATCATATTCAAAACAAACACCAGCAGTAGGATTCCACTTTGCATGTTCCTTTCCAAAACCTTTCTTAGCGAAAGCCCTTAATTTCAACTCTTGTCCTTTTCTCAACTTAACAATTAAAATATCTGAAAAATTAGAATTGACAATAATTAATAAACAATACAAATAACATGTATAATGAATATCACTTACATATAAACTTATATTACCATCTGATTCACCATATTCATTTGCATCAGCATCTCTATTTTTAGATGTTGCAGGAACTACACAAGGATCAGCTGTTTTTAAATCTGCAGTTGTAACATGTCTTGTTTGATCATCTATGCATTTGACATCTAAAGTGAATTCGACACTGCACGATGGACAAAAATCAGTGCAATTACAATCCTGAAAAAAAAAAATCACCGTTAACTAAAAAATGATCCTAAGACAAATGAGTCATCCAATATCTCAATTCGCAATTAGAGTTTGAGGGTCCAAACAACTAAATCAGTTTTTTTCTTTCTATCTGATAATATCTCACATATGAGGGGAAGGAAAGGTGGGGTTATCCTATAGATAACAAACTTATTCTAACCAGAGTGGGAGGGTCAAGTTTTCATTCCATGGACTGCCACAAAATGGAAGTCTGCAGCTGCACCAGTTTGAATATGGTCTGGTGGTATTGACTTTAATTTTGTGGCGATTCCACAGTATGAAAACATAACTCTCCCGCTCTGGTTAAAATAGATTGTTACTATACTAGGATAAAATCCATGCAACAGATTATTAAATATTAGAATTAAAATGTATTGTATTTCTATGAATTTAGATCATGATTTAAAATAATTGTAATTTTGTTTACACAAGTAATCTCCCATTAAATATACCAGTTGAATGTTATTCTGACTTTTAGTAGAAGTAAAATTTATAAGGAGGATGAGAATCGAGTAAGCAATGCATTCAGATAAAATAAAAATGTTAGTTTTCACTTAAAAGAAATTCTAAGCTCCTTTACCCTGGAATAGATTAATTTTTCCACTGCAGAGTCAGAAGTTAAGGGAATTAATCCAATTCTGGAAGCTATGAATTCATCACTTAAAACAGTTGAGTTGGCTGACAGTTGTACCCAATCAATTGCTAAAGTTGGTGTCTCAGCAATGAAAACTCTCCGAAGACTATTTGCAACACTGTAAATCAATAAATTAATACTCAACCCTTTGAAATTTATGATGTAGGAAAATGCAGCAGAACTACCTTAATTCTGTATCTTCAATCTGAAATTTAACATTGTCATCTGTTAAATCTGAAACATGGACTGAGGGCTGATTGGCATACGGCATTGTACTAATTCACAGTAAAGAAATACAACCTAACTATAACTTTAATAGAGTGTACACAATATGTGTTTTCAATACAGTAAGGATGTGTAGTTCATGAACGCACTAGTTCAGAAAGACAAAATTGGGCACAGTCCAGTAGTGTGCCAAGCCGTGCTGAGCTATTTGGTGGTGATTAAACCACGCCCCTTGAAGACAGCTTTACATTGAAGTTAATAGGAATTTCGCTCATTAATTTAATTATCTGTAGAACCAATCATTTAATTGCAAATATGAAGAGAAAAGAAGTTGAGTAAATGCTATTTCTAACAATTTGATATATCTATAATAAAAATTCACTTAGCTATTCTCGAGAAATTCGTGCTTCTTTTTGTTTTGTTCACTCATTTCAATGTAAGTATTAAGGATCTCAAAATATATTTGCTGTTCTGAAATGTAAGGAGTAAATATAAAATTGAATTAACTTGGTAAATTCTTCAGTTAATGTTTTAACTAGGAATAGTTAATAAAAAAATAATATATTTTAAGGAAAACAAGAAAATATAACGATTCTTGTCCTTATCTCCATTCAGTAATCCCTGCAAAGTGGGGCAAAACGTTGGCTCACAATAAATAGTTTAATTACTACATGAGTTCTTTTGATCGCATCCGAACCATCTTTCTTTTATAAAATATAAAGTTTACAAATAAATATTTGTTTCAAATTTAATGGAGAAAGTTGTTTAATAAAAACAAATTAAAACAGCATTATTATTTTTTTAAATATTTAATGTTTACAACAAATAATTGACTGAGAAATAACAGCAATTCAAAAAGCCAATATCAACAACACAATGAGAGTGTGCTTTGGGTAACTCTCAACTTTAATTATTTATTTGTTAATCTCTCTGCATAGCCATTTCTCGCATACGGGGTGTGACAGAAATTCTCAACTGTCAAATCTTGCGTACCGGATGAGACGCCTACGAAAGGAATTGGAACAGCCTCCTGACGTCACTCGTCCTGAAAGCGTACTCCATCCATTATATAATTCTCTCTCTAAGGGAACAGTCCTCTCTCTTCTACAACCAAAAGAAGAATACAATAACTTACCACCTAATAATCTAATCAAGTTATTAAAATCTCGAACAACGAATGGATGAAACAACTTTTGGGAAGAGGGTAAAATCTAAAATTTCCCAAAAATGTTTAATAGATTTTCTCAGCTTATGGGATGTTTGATTCTCGCCGAAATTAGCCATTTTCCTATACATTTTTTTATTCTGACCTCTCTAAAGAGTTTGTAAGCAATTTTAAGTATAATAACCCCTTTAAATAATATTTTACCGCAATTTGGAATAGGTTCTCAAATTTCCCAATATTATAGATTTTTTAACTTATTGCCCTCCATGACGACGCCACCTAAGAAGAGTGGCGTATCCACGGGAAGGATTGAGAATGTAAGAATGCAACTGACATGTTATTATTGACACGTATGATGGACACTTTCAAAGTTAAATATCAATTCTTGAACAATATATGTGAAGATGCCAGTTTGTTGGTCATTCCTAGGATACAGGACCTGTGTTACAGGTGCAACCTTAAGAGGGACTATCTTTAGGTGTTTTACGGTATGATTCAAAACTTTAGGTGAACTGTCAGATGGATCTGTAGTATCGTTGTTCCGTTCTAAAGCCTGTACTCCGCAAGCGCCTGACAATTTTCTGTCATATGTATGACATGATCTCACAATATCTTGAACATGATCAGACGGCTTCGTCAAGTATTTAACTTTTAACATTACCATAAGAGAGCTCCCTAAACACTAAGAAGTGTATATTACTAATTAAAGGTGTCCTTCGTCAAATTCTTATAATTATTTAATTGAAGTTCGAAAAAAAATCGTAAATGAACATAGCAGCATAAGTTGGGTTCATTTGTTTAACTTTTAGGGAATGTTGCTCAGGAGGACCAGACTGAAATATTTTCAGATTTCACCCACTCTCATAGTTTATGAGATTTGAGAAAATAGTGCATTCGTGTCCTATATTTGGATTTCCAGTAGTACTTTATCCTTTATATCTGCCTCACAATATATAATCTGCCTTCATTAGTACATAATTTTATTTGTTCAGTTATTTAACTTGATAACACTTTCGATTAATTATGGTGTATTGGAATTCAAGACTTTTATACAAAATACCTCATTGCCGAAGTTTACCGCGTAACATTTTTAAGTGGAAGTACCAAAGAATTCGTAGTGTTATGTCTGGTGTTACTGAGGAAAATAATACTAATTGTGAAATCAACGATAAGCATAAAAGTATATCTGACTTATCAAATTTTATATTCAAAAGAGTTTTATGTGATTTTGGACAAAGAAAAACAATTTGTGTGGAAGGCTCCTTTTCTGACAGGGAAGGGAAGGCTGTCATTTGGTTGGAAAAGACGCCTTTTAGTGAGGAACTTGTTAAGAAGTTATCTACCAGTAAAAGTATTTTAAACAAGGAATTCCTCAATGATGTTTATGGCAGCTATAGTTGCCAGGTTGACCCTGATTTAAATGGTTGGTTTCTCTATTTATTAAATTAATTTTGTAAATGTTACCTATAACAATTTGATTTTCCTCTAGCTTTGAAGACCACTATCATATATCCAGCTACAGAACAGCATATTAATAAATTTGAAGAAAAACCTATTTACTTAATTGAGGAAACTAAACAACTGTATGAGACTATAACTTTACCTCATATTAATCAAGAACAGTTCGATTTAACTGTATGTATTTATGTTCATCATATTTTTACTGTGTTGTACCATGTATAATGATTAATATGATTTCAGTGGGTATATAATGTTCTTGATCACAAAAAGGAGACAGAACGAATAGTATTTGAAGATAGTGATCCATTGACAGGTTTTGTTTTGATTCCTGATTTAAAGTGGAATGGAAAACAAACTGAAGATTTATATTTATTAGCACTCATAAAAAGACGAGGGATCAAATCATTACGTGATCTTAGAGGAGAACACTTACCGCTCTTGAAGAACATACTCTCAAAAGGAGTTGTGAGTTTGAAAAGAATTTTACTATTTTTTAACAATGTATTTTTGAACTTTAATTTATTATTAATTATTTGAAATTTATTGTCGTAAAAGTATATTTGTTTTTTTTAATGTTTCCTGTTATTAATTTTATTTTGATCAGTTTATTTAACTGAATATTTCTCAGATAATATTTCAATGTAGATTGAAGATATTGTGTTGGAATAAGATTACTAGTTTTGTATTATTGTTAAACAATCCTTATTTCCTTTAGTTAAGCTAGAAACAAACAATATAGCAATTCAGTATGGCCATAGATTTTATGTTATATCATAATGATGTATGTATTTTATTTTTTAGAATGCTATTTTTGAAAAGTACAACATATCAAGAAACCAACTTCGAATTTTCATCCATTATCAGCCAACATTTTACCATCTTCATGTCCATTTTACTTATTTGAAATTTGAAGCTCCAGGTACCGTTATTAGCTTTTATACATGCTCTGATAACTTTTGATTATAGTGTATATTTATATTTACATTCATTAATATCTTCAATGAATAAGTTTGCTTAGTATATGAAAAAATGAGTCAGCTCAAGCACTGAACCAATAATGTATTAATATCTTAAGTTGAACAATGAAGTGGATGAAAAATATGTAAATGCATGACCCTACATTGATCAAATTTTTGATATATCATGAATTTTTTTTTTTACTTAAACATTTATTAGTACCTTTAAATTAACAAAATAATCAGTGAATGTGATGTCATGAAAACTATTGACATGATAAGGCATAAGGAAGACAACACCCTGTGGTACACTTTTTAGACCTACTAATACTATACTGATTTGAAAAGGGGATCCCATCATCCAATTCCTCTTCAGCTTTTAACAAGTAATGCCTTGAATTTAAGTTCTTGCCATAGTATGTTCCCTACAGTTTGTTGTGAAAAGGTCTATAGATAAAATGAATGTGACTTATAACTGTCGGGAAAACTAAGTCTGTTTGTAGGGATTTACTTGACGCATACATAGGTTTGTCTTTTTTCAGACTTTTAGTAGATAAAATATTAACAAGTGATAGCTATATTGGTAATTTTATTTGAAATGTCTGTTTTTATTATTTCAGAAATTTAAAGTGAGATTAGTGGACTTTCATTGTTTTTTTACATTGATGTTTACAGATTAAAATGTGCCGTTTATAATCTTCTCTTTTTTGGTAATATTTGCCACCATTTTTGTAAGTTTAAACTTGGAAATTCAATGCAAGAAACATTATTACAGCATTCGGGGAAGGGTGTTGTAATGAACGGGCCTTTTGCTGGTGGTTTGATAAATTTTTGGCTGGTAATGCAGACAAACCAGAAAACCTTCACTAGCAAATGATGCTATAAAGAATGAACTTATGCTTACTATGAAAGAAAACCCTTAACAACCAGTTAAAAGACTTGCGGCACAAGTGAATATAAGTGTATTGACAGTTTCTTGACATTTTAAGACCATTGGTAAAGTAAAAAAGATACCTGACCTATAGGTACCTCTTGAACTTAATGAATGAGTGGCAGCAGCTGAAGTGTTATGAGACACGCGTTTCACTGCACACTAGGCAAAACAAGTAGCCTTTTCTTGAAAGGATAATCATGTGTGATCAAACTAAACAAGCTGTGTTACGAAGTCCTTCCATGCCTAACTTATTCGCCAGACTTAACTCTTCTGGATTTCCATCGGTTCAGAAATGTTGACAACATCCTTAAAGGTATAATTTTTTTAAATCAATCAGGTCAAAAACACATTTTCTGACTTCATTTATCACCAAACCCTGAATTTTCCAGTTTAGGAATTGAAAAGTTAATAACATGTTGGGGAAAATGTATAAAAAAAGGGGTAAATATTTTGATTTCATAAAGTTGTTGTTTGCTCCATAAGATTTTTATCTGTGGAATTGAGTCAAGATAGATTATAAAATATTTTATAATGTATATATAGTTGACCGTAAAGATTTAAATATAAGAAGATGGTCAGGGTTGCGGTCAATGCGAATGGTTCGCTTTGAACAGGTAGGTGGTCTTGATTTGTTCTTTGCTCATTTAATATTATTATTTCTTCAGTCAGTTAGCATCTTCCCTTCCCCTTTACACGCCACAACCCCTGATGAAGACCTGAAACTCAGGTCGAAACGTCGGCATAAAATAAATAAATATGGTTTTGTTTATTTATGTTGTTCTTTGCTGACCGCACCCCCCGACAAACTTCTTCAAGCATTAATCTACGGTCAACTATCTACATCTCATTATCATTATTATTATTTTTATTTATATTTATTCTTTCAAGACGTTTATTTAATCTCTACTTTCTTCTTCTTTTCCCGTATTGTTTTTGTTTTATGCACATCTCCTGTACTTTTTTAACTGTAGTATATTTTACGTATTTTTAAAAAAAAATTTACTCTTGCCATTGTTACTTATTTTTTATTCTTATCATTGTTTATTCAAGTTTATTTTATACTGATACTATTTTATGTCTTCCTTCCTTTTATTTATATGTAATTTCTTATCACTTTATTTTTATATAATATTTATCCTAGCTTAAATTACCTTATTGTAGTAATATTCTCAGTTTTCTTTTTTTTAAATCTTTATAGTCCTGCAAAGTGGGGCGAAACGTCGGACATTAAAATAGTTTAAAACTATTTGTTTTGTTTTTTACCGCAACCCTGACCATCTTCTTATATATAAAATATTTTAGTATAGATTTGATTGCTATAGCTGTTCCTCCATTGGCTCTGTTGTTTGGGTGATCTGTCCTGGATGTTGTGTATCTAGTTATGGTGAGTTGAACAGGTGTTTTCCTCAGATAATGTTCATATTAGTAATGCTGTTGTTGGTCTAATTGAAGAAATGTTCGAAAGTTGTAAAATAAGGAGACAAATCAGAATTTCAGAACCCAAAGAATGGGGGTTTTAAGACCTGGGTCATATGGTTCGGTTGATCTACAAAACTAAAAATACATTGCATCAGGTTGTTTAGAACAGGAAGGAAGTGAGATTAACCACAATGTGTGGAGAGAGCAGTTCAGCTGAGCCAGAAACTGTCTTTGGTCAGAATGTTTGGAAAATATTGACCAAGTACGATTTTTACTGCTATGTTCAGCTCATAGGTCTTTGAGGGTCTAGCATTCTTTGTTCTCTTTAATGCATTCAGTGGAAGTGTCTCATTTTCTAGCGTGATGATATTTCATGAACTTAGTCTTGATGGATGTTTGCAATTATATTTTGTATGTCCAGTGAATTTTTAGGATGTCTACTTATGTTATTGATTTTTCTGTACCTTTATGTATGATATACAAAGTTTCTCTTATATTTTTGTTCTTGTTGAGATTGTTTGTGACTTGATAACCTATTATCAATAGTTCTTCATTTATATTTGGGTGGAATATGGAGTGATGAAGACCCTTTTGTGTGTAAGTTAAAAATTTTTTTCTTATTTTCTGTTAAAAAATACCAATTTTTTCAAAACTGTGTGTGCTAAGTAAATATTCTTATGGTTTTGGTTCATTATTGGCATTAATACTTCCTTTATTCTTATGGTTAACTTATCACAACATACAAAATTGTCTGTAAACCTTTTATAGCATGAAACTGATATTTATATAGGTGATTGACTATAAGTGAATTAGAAGATGATCAGGGCTGCAGTCAATATAATAATATTGAAAGAAATTGTGGCTGAAACTGGAAATAGGCATGGAAACCATCACTTGCACCATCTGTGGTAGCCTTACTTATCTTACATTAAAATATTTACTCATAGCAAGTATTGGTTTGATGTATGACATGTTACAGTCTCTCAGAAAGATCACCACCAGAAATAATCAATGGAAAACCTTCCCTCCCCTCTCTGCCTCCGAAATACCAGACTTAGGCCTGGAAAACAAAACAATAAACCAATTTTCACTTAAATAGATGTTATGGTGTCAGCTAAAAATTAAGTTTCGGTCAGTTACTAACAAATACAATGTTGATAGAGATTAAGGGGGGAGTGATAGGGAATAGGAGCGAGAAAGAGAGGTGGAGTGGAAGAGGGTGGTTTAAACTTCTTATGATTGAAATCCCTTCTAGTTAACTATTACGTATTGATATTTTCACAATTTTATCATTAGTGAAATATAAATTTGGTTCAGGCACAGATAAATAGAACAAAACCTCATGATCACTTTTGTCTCTAAAACGCCAATATCATTAATTCCATAGCCATAGCTTTAGGTATATATAAGTAGAAAAGTTACACAAGTTTCTCCTAGGTATTGTTTAGTTTATCGTTGCATGTTTGTAAAATTGTAGCTCGTTGGGAATTTTCAGAACAACTCCTGTAAGTCAGAAATTTCAATTAGCAATATTAGTAGACTCAAAGAATATTGATTTTTAGAGAAATAAACCCAAATACATTTTTCAGTATTTACACAAGTTTTTTTTTTAGCAGTTGTTATTTTCACTTATAATTTGGTTTTAAAAACAAATTCAATTCATTTAATCATTAATCCAATTATATTATGCTCGTTTAATAATTTATTTTATGACAATCAGTGTCAAGCGGGCTAAAGTACCATTTAATCATTAAAATGAACTATTTAAAAACATAAAATAATTTTTTCAAAATGAGTATTCTGTAGTCACAAGGTGCTTTTGAGTTGTACTAAATATTATGTCTTAGTTACTCTTAATAAAATCCTTCTTGTAATGGTTTATATAATTTGGAAACTGATTTGTTTTAGGAATTTTTGCTGAAAAATCACATATCTTGAGCACTGTCATAAACAATCTTGAATTACGCAGTGACTATTATGAACAGTCAACATTACCATTTGTTATAAGTGAGGGGCAAAACCTTTGCCTTGAATATATGAGAAAAGGTAATTTAATTAATTTTACTTTAAAGAATTAACTTATAACTCAATAGAATGCCATAAAAATTGTGGTTTAATTACTTTTATGTTCATGGAATTTTCAGTTATTATATATTGCCTTGTTTTAATTTTTATAATTTCTATTCTCCTGAGGAGAGGTTTAAAATAAATTGGAAGGTACCAGACCTAATCAATGTCTTTACCAGTTCCATAAGTACTCTAGTAGGATTTTGTGGGTCTAAGTAGATTGTCCAGTTTTTCATAGTTTAGTTAAGTAGGTTTTAATACTTATTGAGTTAAATGTTTTATGTGACCACTTGCTCACATCACCTGTACTGTATAGATTTTTTAAGGCATTAGATATTAATAAACCTATAAGTAATTTATAAAAAAAAAAAATTTAACTTTTGTGTTGGGATTTCTTTGCAAGGTTAAGGATTGGAGAGAAACCCTAGTATACACTTTTTGGCTTTTGTTATTAATCTGATGTGTCTTGACTTAGTGGTGGTGGAAGCATTTGGTTTCAAGCTTTTACTTGATGTTTTATTGTGATAAAACATTTTTATTATTGTAAACTTAAAATGTGTGTTTATGTTAACTTCTTGTTGTTTTGTCCTTAACTGAGTCAAGCTTTTTGTTTTTTATTGGTTCTCTTGATTTTAGAAGTATTTGGACTGTGGAGATTAATGATTGTCAGGGCTTTAACTTTTAAATTACAGAAATAAGAGTTTAAACTAAATAAAGATGTAACATTCAAATTTTTTTTTACAGTAAAAACTTAGTTTTAGTTGAGGAGTATTTAATACTTTTAAGAATGAAAGGTTGTTAAAGTATTGCATACACTAATTAGGATTTAAAATAATAAAAGTATCGTATAAATAAATAAAAGGGGCAAAATACAATAAAATGATTTCTAAAACATATTAGGGGGGGTCTGGTTTACATATTTTAATTATAATGGGGCATCTCTGTAGATAAGTTCAATTTTTATAGATAGTGTTGACAATGGTTTTGGTAAAAAATTTTAGTTTGCCAAAATAACATTAACTTTTCAAACATTTTATACAAAATATATTTTATTAATTGGAACAGAATTACTACATAACAGCTTCTGAACACTTTTAGACTTATTTAGTTTCTACAGCTTTCAGCTGAAGCTACTTGTGAGAGGCAACTTCTTCTTACTTGTGATAGTCTTTATCTTTATTTGATGATAGACTCTGTGGAACATCATCTCATCCCCTCCCCGAAAGAAATAAATCTTTTGTATTCCTGGTTTTCCTTCACAATTTTCTTTTAATTTTAATAAACTTGGTGAAGTCTCTTCACCAATGAACCTTTCTAAACTGTAGTAGCAAATAAAAAAAAGCTATATGAAATATTCAATTATTGGCGCTTTGTTTCAATAATTGGGAAAACTGATAGATAATTCTGGAGGTTCCGATTATTGACACATCCCTATTAGTTTAGTTGATTTAATTTAAATGTACAATTGTAAATAATATTTACCTCACAAAGTGGTGCCAAAACATGTTAAAAAAATTGATACTCAAAAATTAACAAGACTAAATAAAATAGACATTTTTTTTTTCTCCTTAAGATTACAACTGATGTGATAGGAAATTTGTGTTACTCTTACACTTTATTACCTAATGAAGTCTTCCATTGGCCTGTAATTGGCGAATAGTTAGTTTGCCTTAAAAGTGGCACTATGTTTGAAATCATACATGACTCTAAATGCCAAATTTAAGTCCCAGACCAATAATAGTATTTGTATTTTTTGCTCTAGTTAGCAGTTACAATTATTTCTTATAAAATTAACATTAACTACTAAATGAACTATTACAATATTTTGAAGGATTAAGAGGAAGTTGATATTGAATCGTTTCTTTTAATTTAAAACAGGTATCCCCGCAATATTAGCTTATCTTATCTGTGGACTGGGTTGCAGATTAGTTAGACCTTATGCTTTATTTTTAGGGTCTTTTTCTTTATTTTGAATAATTAATGATTTGAATATAATTTTTTAATATTTTCATTCCTTTTATTTTAGGTATAGTAAGTAGTCCCTGTTAAAGAAAATAAGTAAAATGGATTGTTGCACTGTGGTAGCTGAGCTGCGTCCTGTTATTGGCTCTTGTCAATTTTTCATTAAAATGGATGAGTGCAAAGAAGTCTCTAAGGTGATTACTGCCTCCAACAAGATCACCATCAAAGGGAGCAATGACCAAGACATAGCCATTATAAAGATTGAAAATACATCTATTGCCAGTGACAGTATTTCTGGACTTCAGGTGTCAGATTATTCAGTTCAGTTTCGTGTTAGAATAGAACCCAATAAAATATATGGCTGTTTCAAAAATGAAATGTTATTTAAAGAACAAGACAATACCCTATTTAGCTCTCAAAGTGATTGTTATAAGCCAGATTTCGAAACAAATGAGGAGGTTACAATCTTTTGCAGAATATGTTCTACTGCTTTTAACAACATGCCATTCAAATTTAAGAGAATTCTTCCCCTTCCAACCAGTTTTGATACTAGTGATTTTTTTTGTCATAATAATCTTTCAAACAATCATATTAAACTAAAACAAGAAGATTGCTTGTATGGTTTGTGTTTTGTTCAAATAAACGTTCATCCTGTAGTTGAGTCTTCTGATAAAGTAATCTTCTGCTGTTGCTGTCAAGCTTGGCTTGGAGTAAGGGAAAGAAATTGCATTATTTTTTGGAATTCATCAATCAAATTCAAAGATTTAAATCAAGAAAACAGTGGCCTGAATGATTTCATTACAGTAATTAAGCATACCATCAGGAAAGATATAACTATTAGCAAGATTCTTTTATATTCCAGGCTTACAAATGACAAAATAAATTACCTCTTGATATGGGTCATAGAAAAAAGTTTATCATTGCTAACAAATAGAAATGCAAATGCTGCCGAAGTGTTCCTACAAGAACAAAAAGTTTTTAAAGTCCTTTATTTACACGAAAAAGAAGAATCTGACGCAGTAAAAACCTGGGATAATGACATGAATACGTCAAGGATACAGATATCTAAGCAGATGATGACCGAAGGGCTGACCCATTTAAAAAATATGTCACAGAACATCTCAGAAGACTTCAGGGAAGTTAATCAGATGTTAGTATCATATATCATGGTATAAATGAAATAAATGTTTGTAAAATGAGTTTCTATTTCTTTTTTAATAACTCAGTAATACAGTTTAAAATAACTTAAAATAACACAATCGATAATCAATTAGTCAACCTAATTAACACTGTAAATGAAATATATACACACGCAATTTATTTGTATGTATGTATACATATACATACACTCACATATACATATAATTTATGTATGAAACAGACAAAAACTGCATCAAGATTGTTAAAACTTATTAAAATTCTCATAAAGTTAGTTTTATACAGTAGAACTACTTGGACACAAAACCAAGTATTTACACCTTAAAAGTTAATCCTGCAAATAACTTCTTAGGAATGTGACATTTTATTTGGTAGGCGGTGGTTGTATTGCTGCACTGCCTTGGTTCCCTCCTCCTTGGCCATACCATTGCGGCCAGCCCTGTTGACAATCATAGCAATAGTAAATCAATAAGTTAAGATATAAATTCATATACTACAACTTTAAACCAGGAACTTGGATGATCAAATTTTTTAATTATGCAAAAATCAATTTTTTTTTGTTGCATCAGCAGAAATGCTAATACTGGAGGATAAATTTAAATTATACAGTTATTTAAACACATATAGAGGTATGTATTAGTAGTATAGATCCCATTTCCTGCTTTCAAAAGCAATGGATTTTGACTACAATGACATGTCGAAAGTAGGATTTTTTAGAAAACTATGTTAAGTTCTAATCTAAATTCTTATATGGCTTCAATAAAAGTTATTTAAAAATATAAGTAAAAAGAAAGTACAAATAAGGTTTTAAAAGTTTTGACCTGAACATCAAAACCAAGTAGATACATTCTGATGGAATGCACCAAGCCCGGTGTTTTAAATCTATATAATTTACTATTTTTGAGGTAATACACTAATTAAGCATAAGCCCACTGAAAATTAAATAAAAACCTTCTAAACTCCATGGATGCTATCGGATACTTATCAAAGAATGTTTAGGTTTTTGTAAAAGCTTAATTTTTACTTTAACATATTCATTAGAAAGTATCAACCTTTAACCTATGTCTTGAAATTTTCACGATATTATATAGCATATTAGAAAGAATCATGTTAATAAAGGAATGATGTTCCTCATAAATAATTTATATGATAGCATTGGGACTAATAAATGGGGTGGTTATGCTGTGTAGCTTAGAAACTAACAATCCCTAAAATGTTAGGAAGCACTGGACCGAATGGTAAACGCCCAAGAGATAACTGGGCCTGCTAATGCCTGCATTGGCATAAAATAAATATGGTTTTGTTTATTTATGTTATTCTTTGCTGACCGCACCCCCCAACAAACTTCTCTAATCATTAAAAATTTTAAGTGGATTTTATCTGGAAATAGTGCGTGCCACATATCTAGGGTCATGTCTGTCAAAGTTAATAAAAATAAATCACAGACACCCAGCCCCCTTTGATACACCTAGTGTGAAACATCGTGGGATCCCACATTTAAAAGGCCTTGTGATGAGTAACATTTTTATTAAACAATACAGACCAGTGCAGAGAAAACATAATCGTCACTTATCCATAGTTTTAATATCGTGTCTCTGACCCTTATTAAAAATGAGCAATCAAGTTAAAACACATGGATTAATGAAAAACCAAATTAATAAAAATATTAGAAGTTATGACTCTAATTTTAAAATCATAGTAGCTTTATCGGCAGAGAAAACAAACAAGTGTGTTCCAGCTAGAAAATATGATAAACATAAAACAAAACAATGATAAACGTTAGCGACTAAATCAAAACCTTAGAAAATGCTCATTAAACCATCATAGTGCATTAAATAAACACATTAATTCCATTAAAATTATCCAATTTAATAAAAATCAAAATCTGAACAATTTTTTTTTCAAATATATATTATATAAAAAATTAAGTCTCCTTATATTTGGACTAATAGGATATGGATATATTAAAGAGTAAGCTATCATATATTTCTAAAAGAAACCCTAGATTTATACTTAAAAGAGTGATGACCATTAAGTAATATGAGGGTAACTAAACTATTTTCTAAAATAAGCAATTGAACGTGTAAACATTAGAGAAGTTGATCGAATTGGGGGATTTAGAGTCCTTTATTTATAGGTCTAGTCTATGCGGCTGTGACCGAGAAGCGGTCGGTACATGTCTGCTTGAGATAGGTTCGTGCATTGCATTGTTATCATTTATTATTCATTCTACAGAGATTGCTAAGTATTATGTACAGAAATTATTCATATATAAAAATAACAATGTGATTTTTACAAAATGAAGTATTAAGTAAATTTGGGAGCTTCGGTGACGCTCGAGGTGGAGCGCTCTGGTGAGTAGCGGTCGCACCACTTGCTCCCTCTCGCTACAATGGTTATATTAGTAGACACTAATATAATAAATAAAAATAAGGACATGAAGTTAGTTCAGAGTCAATCATGCTTAAACTTCTTATATCACAAGATTTATTTTTGGCGATTGATTGATCAGTAGATAAAAAAAAATGTATCTATTTATCGCTTTGAACGGAATAATTAAAATTAATAGGTTGTCTATGTCTGATTAGAGACTTTATTAATTACTACTAGTAAATACTTGTTTCTACTATTGGAATCTTCTTAATTCATGATCAGGTTTTAGCTTTAATTAACTAATTCAGTAACAAAAAGCATTTAAAAATTAAATCAGTGCCATACTACAGCCAGGATCCAATAGTAGACTGGTGTGTACTGCTAAAACTTAAAACTAAGAAAAAGGTCGTGTAGATTGCCTAACAGGAAGAAGATATAGATAATACAATGTGACAAAGATTATTGCACTAATCTCTTACATTAGGCGAACTATTATAATCACTCAAGAGAACGGAATAGATAAATATTATTTGAGTTTATTATTCATTTCATCTATCTAAGCAATCAGAATTATTTTTTAGTATACAGCATTTTTCTGAAAGACATTAAGAAGAGATCCTCACGTCTTGACCTCACAACAGGAGTACTTCCCAAGACAAAAACGGGCCTAGCCTACATACTTCACAGATAGAATATTGATTTTTTAAAAATTCTATTAATTTGTCATTTAAAAATAATAATTGGAAAGTTAAATTTATATGACATTAAAAAAAATTAATTATAATTACATGTATAAATTATTTGTTCATATATTTTCTTAACAAATCAAAAGTTTATTGCAAAATTGAATAATATAAAATTTAGTTCTATATAAATCCTAAAATTATTAATATGATAAAATACAACCATTGCAAACACATCTTCACTGTAACTAAAATATAAACTTTTTACATATTGTACATTAGAAACAGTTGATTCTTCTATTTCTTTCAAGATGTTAGAATCATTCAGAAGGTTTGATAACAATAAAACATTTAGGCACATAGGAAACAAGTACTGCCTATTCTTGAGTCCTGAACCTGTCTAACACTTCCACAGATACAAAACAGGTTTTTCTTGAAGTAGACAGATGTGATAACAACTAAATAAGATGGTAAAGAAGAGGATACAAAATGGAAGTATTTGTCTCTCTCTTATTATACCGAAAAATAGTCAATTTCATATCTGATAGATACTTGCACCTATCGTAAGAATAAAGGTGTCTATTGATGGTGCACTTACCCTAATTGTTTAATGTTTTATTAAAAAATGAGGAAAAATAAATTAACAGCAAGTAGCTATAGATTCATATATAGGGGACATTACCTGCCCCCAGTTTTGTTGGCCATATCCACTGTATCCTCCATATTGCTGCCAATTTCCACCATATTGTTGGTTAAAACCACCACCTTGGGCACCTTGTTGTCCGTAACCACTTTGTCCACTTCCTTGTTGCTGACTGTAACCTCCACTACCTCCCTGGTTATAGGCACCTAAAACATTTTTCAGGTTATAAGCATCAAAACATTTTTTCAGGATATTAAAAAATTTTTTTAATATTGACTATTTATATTGACTATTTATATCAATGTTTACATAGTAAAGAGTAGCTGATTAATTAATCATAAAATAATTAATTGATTATAAATTTACAGAAAAATTCTTTAAAACTTAATATCTTAACAGAATCTTTAAAACATAATATCTTAACTTCTTAGTAATAATAATTAAGAAGAGGATAGTTGTTTTGTTAATCTACTTCTGCTCAATTAATAAAAAATCAAATATTTGTTTCCTTTCCACGAAAACAAGTGTTTAATTTCTTATCTTAAATTATAAATAATAAATGATAATGATTATTTCTTTACAAGTGCTCCAGGACTTGGAAAAAAATGTTGTGTTTGCATAATATTTAGTGGAAGAGCCTGGGGTAGAGATATTTACTTTTTAGCTGTTCTACACCACAGTTTTACTTCTACAAATGAAAGGTCTCATTTCTTAGAACGTAACTTGAGTGGAATTTGACTCAAGTCGATTCCTGTTTGACAAACATTTAAATACATATTGCCAGATTCACTAAGAAATTACTTAATTTTATTTAGCAGTTTGTTCCATTATTGTTGGTAAATCCATTTTTTTATTGTAATTTCATAATCCGATAAACCTCTGTCACTTAATCTCATGACTTTTTTTTTTCACTTCTCACATCATTATATGCTGTTTTCAAGAAACCTTACCAGATGGAACATTTGTATTGGTCATTTTCCATTCTAAAATACCTCATGGGTATAAAAATAGAAAATGTCTTTATTTGAGCAACCTAGATAAGCTTGAGTGGGTCTAAATCATGCCACTTGCAGAAGTTGTCGAGTTTATTATTGGTCATACAAGACAAACAATTTTTTTAAATTTATTAATTAATTGGAGAAGATGGTCTGGGGGTGCGGTCAGCAATATAAAACAGCAAAATACATATAAATATATATATTTTTTGTTAGATAAACATTAAAGCGTATGTAAAAAATATATTTTTAAAAAAATAATGTTTTTACATATACTTCTAACAAAAACAAAATTTCTTTGTACTCATCTATATAACTTTCTTTCCTATTATACCATATATCCATAAATGAGTAATGGATATATGGTATAGTGGGTATATATATGTATACTCACACTGTTATTCATATAAGTCATACCCATTGTATCATATATTTCATTTTCTGTAATATTGTTTAATTTGTAGATTAAGATTGTTTTTCAGTATTTTAGACACTACTTACATATCTTATATTATACATATATTCTTACCAACAAAATATTATATTACTTCTATCACTGTTATCAATTTGCTACTGTCTAATTCCATGGTTATCAAACAATTATTTTGTATTATTCAATTCAATATTTTGTATACTATTTATTTTTAATTTTCTGTTTCCCTAAATGATGGTTGTTATCTCTTTTGTTCTATAGCCCTGAAACTGAGATTGGAACATCGGCATAAATAAATAATTTTTTGTTGACCACACCCCCAGACCATCTTCTCTGATTATTAATCCAAGGTCAACTATCAACCTCTTTTTTACTTTATTTATGAAATCGTTCGTTCTATTTTTCTTATTAAAAGATAATAGTTGACCATATGAAATAGATTGTAGGAAGATAGTGCGGATGGCAGTCAATAAAGGTGTCAAAATAGTAAAAGAAAACTATATATTGTTAACCAACGTTTCGCACTACTTTGCAGGTCTGTCAGATTGAAACAAAGATGACAACTGGAGTTGCCATAGATGATGATGACAACTCAAGTATGTTATCTTTGTTTCAATCTGACAGCCCTGCAAAGTGGGGTGCAACGTTGGTTAACAATATATAGATTTCTTCTACTATTTTGATACCTTTATTGACCACCACTCAGACTATCTTCCTACGTTCTATTTTTCTATATCCTTTCTCTAATTTATTGCTCATGATATCTAGAAATATTGTGTAGGAAGAGAGAATGCTTGATGAATAGTTAAGTAAACAATATTATGGGCATAGTATTATAACTGTTGAGAAGTATAAACATACTGCTAAGGCAATTTAATTGAAACTTGAGACATAATATGAACCTTAGCAATAAATAGTTATATACTCATTTACCTTTCCATTGCTGTTGCTGAGGCTGTTGGTAGTTTCCCCATTGTTGCTGCTGAGGTTGTTGCTGCTGCCAGCTTTGCTGCTGGCCGCCCCAAGATTGGCCACCTTGTTGCCCACCACTGCCCTGGTATTGGCCTCCCCATTGACCTCCAGAGCTGGCTATTGTGCCTCCACTAGCACCCCCACTTCCACCTCTCTGCTTCAAACCATTTATTAGTATTATACATCAAACAAACTAAAAACTAGCAAACTAAAAAAAAAAAAAAAAATGCAATCATTACAATATTTTACCTTAATCTGACTTGGCCTATTATCTTTCCTACTGTCTCTGCTATAACTTCCTCCAGCTCCACCACCTCTATTACCAGCAGGTGGCCTGTTGCTAACTCCTTGATTCCTGTCATATCCACTGCCTATTCTGTTCCTGTCACCTCCATAGTTGTCCCTGGGGCCACGTCCGCCCCCACTATTACCTCCTCTCCATCCACCCTGTTGCTGTTGCCTATCACCGCCTTGTCTATTATACCCACCTCCTCCATGATTTCTCATCATTCCACCACCACCTCTAAAAATGAAAATTAATTCTTGTTTTAATATTACACCCTCGAAATTTATATACAGAAAGCTATTTCTCTAGAAATCTTATAATTAAGTAAGGTAAGTGAATTACTGGTACTTATTAACAGTGACTAATTTTAAGAAGATTTTTTGTAATCGATTATTATTTACAAAAAAAAAGTTTTGCCCTTTCATACAGCTACAGACAAAATATTTCAGGTTAGGGCCCATTAGTTTCAGACAATATACTGCAGAAAGGAGCAAAAGAGCATATATAATTTGTCTTCTTAGAAAGGGTTAGCATAGCATACGTAATGATACTACATCGCAGTGACACTTTAATTTTTCCTCTCACCTGCTATCCCTCCATCTGTCTCCTCCACCAGCTTGTCTTTGATGCCAGCCGCCACCTCCACCACCACCACGATTACCTCCTCCGCCACCACCTCCCCCTCCTCCTAGTACAAATAAACAGAATTTTAGCATTGGAATCATGAATTTCTTCAAGTACATTATAACTAAAAAATGAGAACATACTTCTGAATTGGTGGCCACTAGGTGCATTGGACCTACCCCTGAAGCTATCATGCCTGCCACCTGGTTGTTGCTGCCCATGCTGGAAGTCGCCTCCTCTAAACCTCTTGGCAGGTGGTCCTTGAGGACCTTTCTTTCCATAACCAGCACTTATTGCCTCATCATAATACTTCCTGATTAATTTTCTTGATTCATTTTCATCAAGCTCTGTATATATAACTTCACTAAAGATGCTTTTATCAGGTAAAGTGAAATTGGCTGGAAACAAAAGTAAAAAACAGTTTATTCTGACACAGAATACATAAATTTAGCTTTTAAAAAATGACATTTAAATTATAACAAGAATTTGGATTCGCTTAAGACACAGGGGAGTGAATAAGCTACCAAGATTATTGAACTTCTTTCTTTATTGAACTACTAATAAAAAAAAAAAAAAAATTGACTAATAAATTTAGAATGAAATCAAGAACAACTAAATACTGAGATAAAAGGCATGCAAAATTAAGTCATAGGAAGAATATTTTGTAAGATAGGACCTAAGAACAGAAGTATAAAGAGGAAAATAAAACATAAAGTAGGCCCTTTTTTTTTTATTTTTTTTTTTGGGAGTTACCTTTCATTTCCATAACTGCTGAGTCTGGAACGTCTTTGCCTTCAAGTTCCTCTCTCTCATTGACCCTTCGCTTGAATTCCTCATCAGTAGGGACAATTACAACCGCCTTCCTGGTGAAACCCTCAAAATTGCGCATTTTGCGCCTTTGGGCAGCCGGATATACATTAGTCTGTGTACGTAAGATATTACGTCAAATAGCTTTTCAATATTTTGTGTTTTTTCTCATAGACAAATTAGGCGGTAGATATAGTTTTGAACTTAAAAATAAATACTTACGTGAAAGAGTGCCTTCACAAAGATAAAATATAACTAAATCTAAAGTAAAAACTAAATTTAAAATATTTAATATAATATTAATGAACTTAAAAATTCTAAAATTAACTATAAATATTTAAATGAAATAACAGTTGATCTAAGGCAGGAAGGTCACTATTAGGAGTAACCATTTGGTTTCTATTTGTTTCCATATTACTATTGTGTAAAAAAACTCTAGAAATTTAGGAGAAGATCGCAGCACTATCAATTGTTACAGTCAAATAATAAATATCTCAGTTAAGGAGTTCTATTTAGTGCATCATGTTTACATTAAACAACAAAACCTTGAAATGTTGTTCATATTAAAATGTAATAATGTTAGAACATCTTTCTATAGAATCACTATTTATCTTAATCAACAGAACTCATAATGTTGCTCATATTATGGTGTAACAATATTTTGAGATATTTCTATTAAACCGATGTTTATCTTGAACAACAGAAGTTTGTAATATAGTTGTTCATATTCTACATATGCAATAATTTTTTTCATATATTTCTATAGAATCAATATTTATCTTAAACAACGGAAGCTTGTAATTTAGTCGGTTGGTCTTAAACTACAGAAGCTTGTATGTAATATAGTTGTTCGTATTCTACATATTCAATAATGTTTGAACATATTTCAACTGAAATGGTTACATTCAATCATTTCTATAAAGAGTAACAGTAGTAGTATCCATAGATTCCACTCACAGCATCATTGGAAGAGAAAGAACAACGATGAAATCATAGTAAATAAAAGTTAAAACCAAATTATCATAATTTCTTATTTTTATTAAATAGTAGAAAAAGTAATTTGACATTAAAAACCACCAAAGATAGATGATTGCAAAGATGACAATCCAAATGTAAAAATAAACTTAACACTACATTGTTTTCACATCAAAGTCTAGAAGTTACTTAGAAGCTATTCATACCTGAATTGGTGATCACAAAATAATCTTATAGGAACTTGCACATTTACAAAATAACTTTAAATTCTGGTATCATATAGCTAAGTAAAGTTCTTGACATGACAGGAGAAGGAAAGTCGATGAGGTGTAGTAGATGGATAAGTATTAATCAATAACCGGAACCATTTGAGGGAAAGAAAATAAGGAGGAAAAATCAGTAAATCTATTATTTAGCTTAATACTTACATAAAGTCTGGACAAGCCCCTGTAAAACTTTGTACTTACCCAATAGTAACAAGCCAACGTTCCATCACTAAGTGATCCAAAATTATAAAATAATGATAAAAACCAATATAATAAATAACCTTTTCTTAATTTAAGGTCAAATTTCATATAAACTTGGTCAATATCCAGAACCAAAAATTAAAAAGAACTCATTAATTAAAATTATATAACAAAAGAACTCATTATATTGGTTTATAAGTGACAAATAATGAATGCCTTTTATAATGCTCAACATATTAAAAAAATAAAAATAAATAAGTAGTGCTAAAATTAAGTTACAATTTAAATACTAACACTTAAACTATTTCTTACAACATTAATGATACCTTAATCAAAGACAGACCACTGAAACAATAAAGTATGGACACAATGACCAATAGTAATTGGGTGTTACTAATGAAGCCGATACCCAATGAATGAATCACTAATGACTTGTTTCTGAACATGCTAGTAAACAATAATGTCACTATTTCTGTATTTATATTCATATTATTGTTTTTTTAAAAAAGTATATACAGATAATGTTCATGTTATACAGTAATTAATATGTAAACTTGATATTTTTCAGCATTCTTCCACAGTAAAAAATTCTTAATAGTTCCTTTAAAAAGGTATACATCAATCCTCATATGAGCTTAAATACAATAGTTATTTATGGATTTCAAGTTTCCTGATCCATTTTTCAAAATCAAAAATACTTATTCTGCAATCTTTAATCAAAATCATAGTAATGTATTGTATAAATCAAACAAAAGTTTTCTCTTGCATCTTTTGAGTAACGGATAGTGATTGAGAAATGCAACCATAGGTTTTTCTTTTTCATGTTCTTCTAAGCTCAATAATATCCATAGTAACATATATATATATATATATATATATCAACTGATAAAGCTTGTAGACAGCCGTTTAGATAATTCAAATATTTAGCAACATCTCGCACAATCAATCAGCATACAACTATGTTTATTTATTTTTAATCAATCAATATAAAAATAAGTATATACTTTTATTTACTGCATGTTTTCAAATAAAATATGAATTTATAATGGAACTTACTTGAATTTTTCAACATACTATTCATAAAAATATGTTGTAAACTATCCATATAAGCTGTACTCCAAATAATATAAAATATCCTTTAACTGTGATTAAAGAACAAGGTAATGTTAAAGTGAATTATTTCATTTTGGGAGATGAGATACTTATGATCATCCATATAACTGTTTAAATAATTAACTTAAAGCATAAATAACTTAAGCCTAAATGAAAATACTAAATTAACTTAAAATTATATAAAGTCTTAAGCCATTGAGCATTATACAAGGCAGAAAACTAATGGATATCTTTAACATTTACCTGATCCAAGATATAGTTTCTGTGACGACGGCAGCCAATATCCATCAAACGCTGCAAACATTTGGTACATTGGTCAATTAGGACATCCCATCGACCATGATAGTTAGCCTTCCTCGGCAGACCCATGACCTAAAATTAAATGACCAATTAATTAAAGGGTAAAGGGAAGTATATAAAAACAGTGTGGAAGTCTTGAGACCAGTAAGCCAGAAATTGAACTATGCATGGACACCCTACTCCTGACTTATGAGAAAAAGGGTGCTTTTAAGAAATTGCTTAAAAATTAGGTTGCTCGAATTTAATACCAAAAATAATTTAATACCTATAATAACCAAGGTTAAGAGGTTGAAAAATGATAGTACTTTTGTATAGGGTTGACCTGTACACTGGTCCTTGTTCATCCTCCAGGGAGTAACTGAGCGACATATGAAGCTTAGGCCGAGCTCTTGAGGAGGATATAAACCCAACATAGTCCATGCATGGAAAAGAATTATATCCTGCTCAAGTAACTAAACAGGGTGGACTTAGACTGGAAGGTCAATAAACATTCCTAATGGAGGGCAACAAAACCACCTATACTGACTTGAAGCCGAAAGTGGTACAAGTTGGTGGGGTCCCTGTTCAGATATCACCAGGCTATGTTGAAGAACTCTGAGAGGGAAAAAGCCCTTAAAAGGCTGCTGAAGTTGGAGGTAACTAACTAACTTTCCTAAGAAACACCCCTCCCCAGATAAAATTTTAAACAATCAGAAGGGGTGCCTTTGCCTGACTGTTGGTCACCTTTCCCACTGAGAAGTTAGGACTAGGACTAAGAGGAACGCTACTGGCCACCAGAAACTACAGAACAACCTATGCGAATACTACAATGGAATGTAGATGGTACTATTAATAAGAAAATACCATTCCCCAAAATATTAAATGATAAATTGATATAGCGTGTAAACAGGCAATACATTTGAACTCTAAACTACGCTTTAGTATATGTGGCTGCCAGGTATTCAGGAAGGACCAAGCTCTCGATCAAAAGAGAAATAATTGCTCTCGTCAAAAGCTATTCCAGCTAAATTTATCTTTTCACAAGGAATGTGCAGCAGCATTGGAACGCATACTCATTAAAATTGGGAAAAGACTAATAAAAATCTATAATTACTACTTCTCTAATGACAAACTGCTCAATCCGAATAACATAATCCATAATGTATGACTGTTTAGTGATATGTAACTCTCACTCACCTCCTCTTGGGGATATGATCACTATGACCTCCAAGGAGAGGATTTGGAAACATGGCAAACTGGATGTTCTGGATTAAACATTAAGATTGTTTAATCAACATTCAACTCCAGAACCAGGAAAACAATTTCCGCACCAGATCTAGCCTTTGCTATGGTGTTTATAGCTCAAGAGGAAGTACTGAATCATCAGTTATGTGGTACTGACTACATGCCCATTAAAATTATTGTATACATAGCAGCCTCACCATAAGAAGAAATACCCCTCCACAGATGAAATTTTAAACAAACCCAGCAGGACAAATACAGAAATCTAACAGGTATGTACACGGCTGCAATAAATATAAAATTGAAAAAGATAAAATCTGCAAAGCAATACATAATGGTGCTTCTTCGGACAGCTGGAGAAAGCATTCCTAGAGGAGCACAGCATTACAAACCCTTGTGGACTGAAAAAATTGAGGCTATAGAAAGGGAACTGGCTAATGTAAGAACTGAAGTAGAAAAGAACTCTGAAGAAGTTACCTGCATTAAGTTGAAAGAGGTCACAGCAAAGCTAAAGAGAGATATAAATCGATCTAAAAAAGAAAAAAAAAAAAGCAAGAAAAAACAAGATTTGAATTTAGAAAGATGCCAAACCATTGGCTGATGATTGAAAAAGTATTCTCTTACAATTGAATACGAGGGGAAACTTCTTACAGGAAAAAACAGCTGCCGATATGCTTATAAAACAAATCAGTAAGACTTGCAAAATTCAAATAGATCGCCAAACAGTGAAGGCTATACTTAAACAGCTGAAGCACCTTCTCAGAAATGCTAAAAAGATTCAGAACAATCTGGATACTCTCCACTTCACACCACCTGAGCTCGACCTCGAAAATGCTATTGACACCCTAAAAACTAAAAGCTTTCCAGGGGTAAATGGCATAAAATAAATGAAATGATAATAAAGTAAGGAGCAAAAGCAAAAAAGATACTCCTCAGTCTTTTTAACAACAGCTGGAATGAAGACGAAATCTCTCAAATCTGGAAGGAAGAGCGGGGATTCCCATTCTCAAAACCAAAGAATAAACTCTCAAGCGTCACACACCAATCACTCTCTTAAGATGTCTAGGTAAGCTTATGAAAAGATTATTTTATAAGAGACTAATCTGGTTCTTGGAAAAGAACAATCTAATAATTCCTAAGCAAGCAGGACTAGATTAATCCTTTTCGAGGATATATAATCATGGGTAAACATTTGGGTGGGTCACTGAATCGTTCTCAAATTTATTCTCTTCTAACATGTAACAGGTAAATATTTAAGCTGAATTAATTATTTTAACATATTTAATTTAACAGCATTATTTTAACATAATCAGCAAGAATTTTACAACAGCATTATTTTAAGATAATCAGCAAGAATTATTAAAATCAAGCATCCTATAACAATCATTGCTAAAACGTGTTTAACTATTTATAAAAAGAAAAGAATATAAAGATTATTCATAACAATTTTCAAGAACAGTGCACTTGGGAACTCATTTGGAAACATTATTTGGACAATAGCTCTATAATTTTGAGAATAAATTTATTAAAAATATAAACAGCACCGTATAATACTGCTAGTATGAAGTGAAACCCAGACTGGCGTGTGCTTGACTGTTTTATTGTTTTTGTATTGAACTTAAGTGATAACTCATTTAATTAATTTGCTATCATAAAAACAAAAACAGAGTGGCTCACCATGTAAGGCATCATGTTCTTAATTCTAAGGACCCAGGTTTGAATCCTATTATGGCAGATAGTTATTTATTCTGTAACTATAGCTTGAGTCAATCCTATGGTTCTGGAGCCCTTTTAAGGTCCACCCAGCCTCTATGAGGTGGGTCTCCCTCCTTAATTGGGGAAAAATCGAGCCATTAAGCGTGATATTGAAAAAATCAGTACTTCCCAACAAAGCACTCAACCCCTGATCCTTGATGAATGGTAGCGGTATTTTAAGTTTTTTTTTTTTTTGGAAAGTGTCTAATACCGTTTAATTTGATATTGAAAATCCCTTCATTTTTTTATTTTTTATAAAATTTCTATTTAGTCTCAAACATGAAACTTTAATTTTTAATTTTTTTTTGCATGAGGTCATTTCGACATAAACAAATACTTTTTTAGTTTCCATTATTATTTAAAAGATTATCTATTATGAGTTATATTCCTTATCATTCTTGTGCAGTACCTAATTGCAAAAGTACCACTATAAAGACTCTACAGAAGTTGTTTATCCAAGTGCCAAAAGATGTCAAAACTAGAAACATTTGGTTAAAAAAACAGGCTAGAAGGGATCTAAAATTATTGTTGAACCTAAATAATAGATAATGGCTTTGTGAAGATCACTTCAATGAAAGGATAATGCAAGATACAAATTGTGAGTTCATTAGAGGTTATATTTATTCTGAAAGACTACTTAAAGTAAGTAAAAACAAATGTAATAATTTTGCCTTCCATTTGGAAAACAAAATATAGAATTAATTGTTTGATACAAAATAATGGGTTCAGTAAAAAAAAAAAAAAATCATGAAACTAGACCATCTAGATTTGATAGGTAATCTGATACAAACTGGATGTTCACACCACCTAAGCCTTATCATTTAACATACAACCTCAAATATTAACAGTATTAAGAAAATTAGTCAGGGTTGCAGTAAAAAAGAACAAAAATAGTTGTTAACTATTCTTTTTGACCGCAACCCAGACTATCTTCATATTTGAAATTATACAGTCAATTGTCTCTGTCTCTCTCTCTCTCTCTCTCTCTCTCTCTCTCTCTCTCTCTCTCTCTCTCTCTCTCTGTATATGTTATGTATACATGAATATTTAATGTAT
>NW_027114174.1:393739-416466 GCF_000696795.3 Halyomorpha halys
TTTTTTAGCCCTGAAGAAGCCCTGCAACGTGGGGCGAAACGTTGGCTCATTAAAATAGTATATTTCTACTATTTGAGTTTTTTTGACCGCACCCGGACCATATTCGTTTCATGAAACATTTATGATGGCTAGCGTTTTCCTGCTATTGACACAGATTAAAAATCTTTAGTTTTTAAAACTAAAAATTCATCCTGTATCTATATTAATTAAAACAGAAACGATTGGTATCTATATTAATTAAAACAGAAACAATTGGTATCTATATTAATTAAAACAGAAACGATTAGTTTTCTGAATAGTAACCCCCAAACCAATACCCTATTATTATTATAAAATAATCTATAGTAGGGGTATTTATGACGTCTTGTCAATACAAGCTGTCAGGTTCTCAAAATATGACGGGGTTCCATTTATCCATCTTGGCCATAAGTCAGACAAAAATTTAACACTAAATTATTTATAAATTAAACTATTAATAACTAAGAATTCAACCCATGACAATTTATAGTTTTATTTATAATTAATATTTTCCCAGCTCTGGTTAAATGTATAGAGCAAAAGTTACAGAATATATTATATTTGGATATAAGATTCATAAGTCCTTAACTGAAGTTGAAATTTAAACTGCGAGTATACTGAACTCAAAAACACACTGGATACTAGCTGATGAAGTTCATAACATCAATTTGTTTTACACCAGTAGCATGTAGCATGCAACTGATGACAAAAAACTAAAAAAAATATTTATTTTATCTATTAAAATATTTGAAGATGGTCAGGGTTATGGTCAAAAAAAGAACAAATAGTTCTAAACTATTTGTTCTTTTTTTGACCTCAACCCTGATAATCTTCAAATATTTAAATTTTTACGGTCAACTACATATACATGTATTTATTTTATCGTTGTGAGCCCGAATGGTCGTAGATCAAGAAATAAATGTAATGATGACTGTTAAATTCTAATATTGATAAATCACTAAATGAAGCATCTGTTATAGCTATAGTTGACTGCAAGATCAAATAATAAGAGGACTATAACTTTTCTTGCCTAGCAATAGATAACCTAATTTAAGGGTGCAAAGTATTACCTTCATCTTATCAATGAGAGCATTGGTACCAAGGACATTGTATAGTTTATCAGGATTGGCAGCGCAGTGTTTGTTCGCCCAGTAAGTCTTTCCACAGCCAGGGAGACCACACATCATTATCATCTGCAACAAATTAAATAATTTAAAATGTTATGATATAATATTCAAGCCAAATAATATGATTAGCAATTAATTAGAAAAAAATCAGTAATCTTAGAAATGAGCTTAGTTAACTCAAGTGAATGAATAAGACATACCTGACCAATCAATTTATAAAATTGAAAAATATTAATAATATAAATATAAGCATTTAATTTAAAGAAAATTTCCTGAAATATACTTTAAATAAAATGGCCACTGTTGGATGTTCAATGAGGCCTCCAACACAAGTGGTGAAATATCTTTTCATAGAAACACATTAAAATAGATTGTTACAGTCAACACAGAACATAAACAGAAGTCACCATTTGTAGACATTTACACAATCCGTCAAATGCTCAGTCCTTGAGAGTTCAAGTTCAATAACAAGAAAAGAATAATTGACCAGTCAATATTAATATGATTCTATAGCTGGACTCCAAGAATATGGCAGGCCGAGGGCAAACTTATGCCATGCTGAAACTAACAGCCTCTCCTGAAGGTAACTTTATTATAGTCATTGAGAGGGAAATTAGTTACTTCCCCCTCTTGTGGACTGATCTCATTTCTCCGCTGTCATATTCTTGCGATCAAGCTATAGGGGTAGCAGTAACTGATGTCGATGGTTAACGAATCATAAGGAAATATTGAATAATAAAGTTTTTATTTTGTTAAAGAAATCTTTGAAGTGAATTGAGGAAAGCCACTGACGAATATCATTTTCAATCACAATCAACGATCTTTTCTTCTTATTGCGCATGAAAAAACAAATTGATTAGTACATAATAATTATTAAATACACATAGAACAATTAATACAATAATAAAAAAATTCCAAGAAAACAAAAAATTCTTTTTTCCTAGCAGGTAGGGCGAGCCCTCGGACATATGTCTAATATATTTCAACTTAGTAACACCAACCATTTTCACTGAAATCGACATTCCCTCATCTGAAGCCTCCCCTTGCTAGTTATCAATAAGCTAACATTAATATTAAGTTAATAAATATAATGATCATACATTGAATAAATCTAAATCTGATGGATTAAAAGAAATTAAAAAATCTACCTCACAATCAGATTTTTTTTCAGGTTTTCGTGGCCCTGCAACACACTCATCTACAGGGATCTGGTTAATAAAGGTGTAGCCATTCTTGATGGGAAACCAAGGTTCAACTTGCCCAAAGTTCACCTCAAACCTAACATTCTTGGTCAAGAGATGTGGTGCAAGAGCTCTTCCCTTAATATCATTCTCATGGAGCCTAAAGGCTTCGCCAAGGAAATTATCATTCACTGCATAGCTAATAATTATAGCATCTTCATTGAAATCCTGAAATAAAAAAATATATATTAACTCTAGTTTATAAACAAATAAAACTAGGTTTATCAATAACTAAAGTACTCACAAGATAGGATGTTACAACATCATTAAGACCAAAAGTACTACCATAGTCAAGGAACTTGCAGTTGACAGAAACTTTCCCAGTTCCACCATATCCGTAAGACAAAGGTTCCTCACCTATAGCGATAAAGAGATTTTACAATAATGTACTATATATGAGAATCTTTCAACTCAAGTGAAATTAAATTCTTACTTACCTAATTGCATAGAAGTTCCCAACGCTGACCAGCCAACACGCAGAACATTGGGGTTAGGTTCTCTTTCCAGATGGGAAATATCACAAAATTCAGTTAACTATAAATAAAAATAATTGCTTAGTTTTCAATTTAAATGAAAAATTATTGAATAATGCAAAATAAAAATTAGAAAACAAAGTTTATGGATAGTTCATACTAGATGTTTTACTGATCTTCCGATTTTCTCTCTTAGATGAAGTATTTAATCCAACAATGGTTTAGTGAAAAATTATTGGTATATCTTGAAAGTTGTATGCCAGATGCATTTTCAACAAAATCATAGTTTTTTTTTTATAAACAAATTTCTGTTCTATAATTATTTGAGTGTGGATTTTCATTTGGATTTCCACAGGATCTAATAACAATAAACAATTTGATGAAAATGGCAGCTGTTTTAATGATGCCATTAAATTGATTCAACAGGACCATTTTCACAAAATTAGCCTGATCAATGTAGTGGCACTACAAGAAGCCTCCTGCATACCCAAAAGTCATTTAACAGGATTTATACTACTGTACAGCCAAAAAGTAACAAATCTAAGGGTTATGAATCCTACACTAGGTATCGATGGCCACTATGGTTCCTCAACAAAATCTCGTATCTTTAATCACAGTTAAGCTATCCAGTTTTAATATGCCTGTTAGTTATTACTAGGATTAGGATTTTCATGTAAATATATATTTTGTATTGATAAAGATATCAATATGTACCAATCTACTTCTTAAGATTTACCAAATTCGAGATCAATTCAAAGCAATAACAATTTACAAATTTAACTCCATTTATGTTATATGAGAACTTAAATGAGGATGGGTACAATGGAAACTAAAATGTCTTTAATATGTTAGTTGTCAATTGGCTATTTATTGTAGCCTAACGACTTAGCATGGTGCTAGGCTCACTCCTCATAGCTACTTTCGTTCCCACAATTATTTATTTAAAAATTGAAACCTAGTTAGTAGAAACTTCCTTTAATGTTATTATTTAAAAACACATTATTACTTCCCCTATCACTTTTACTCAGAGTAATGTGATTTCTAGTTAAGTTCTACTTAAGAGCCAAAAGATATTCACAGTTTTAAAGCAGGATTCCTAGGGTCTCGATTATATATTTTTATTAAACAAGGTCTGGATCTAAATGAGTTTCAATAGACAAAAAAGCTGATATTGAAGTCCACATTGCCAATATTATTGTCAATACACTGTATTCCAATTTTCTTTTTAAGCGATTTCTCCTACATTGTCAGGTGTGGTGCTTAAAAAAGTGTTTTGGTTTTTGCCAGACAGTGTTTCAGCCAGGATTAAGATAGAAATGACTATATCTTAAAATTATTGGTCATATTTTACATCGAAATATAACTATTTTAAACAGATATCTTATTTTTTTTTTAATAATATTCCATGCAAGGCAACTTAAGAAAGTATACACAGTTCAAATGTTTTAGAAACCAACTGCATACTCCAAGACCTGTGAATCCTCAATATATAAAGATCTAATACAAAGTCAGTTTATGTGGAATTTTGACAAGGCTCAATTAGAATCAACACATGGGTATTGTAGGTATTGATACCCATTTAAAAGTCTAGACATATATGTTGTATATTCCATTCCCCTGATACGCAAAATAGTTGTGTATGCTAGGTCGTCCGCAAAATAGTTGTGTATGCTAGGTCGCCCGCACAAAGTGTGAATTCTCATGTTATTACCACATACCTGTAAGCTATATAATTTCAAAAAGTATTAATTTAAAGATGTGATATCAATGAAGAATAAATTAAAAGTCAAATATGTATGGATACCAATATAAATTTGTTTTAACAAATGAAAAAATAATTTGCTAGATATAGTAGTAATAAATTAAGAAAGAACCATCACCTCAATAGTTATTTCTTACTCAAGACCCATTAACTAATACCGTTATCAAGTACATAATGCATAATGCTGGATGGCGATCAATCACATACAAATTATTAACACATATATTTGCTGTCTCAACATAATTATGATGTTGAATGAACATTTTTACATACCTTAACCTGGTAAACAAGATGACCCTTAGTATATCCATATGTACCTCGAACTCCAGCCCAAATATAGCCAAAACCAGCATCACTCAAAGGAGAAGCCTTCAACATTTTTTCTTTGTCAATCAATAAGTTGAGGTCAGAATCATCTACAATACATAAATAAAAAGGATAAATTGTAAACATAACTATTATAATCATAAATTAAAATAAGGGAAACTAGATTTTAGTTGAACTAAAGCAGTGATTACCAACCGAGGTTCTGCAAAATAATTTAGGAAAGGGTCATTAGATGTCAACTTAAAACAGAACTTAAACATTTCAGATTCTCTTTAATTTTGCAAAGGTTTGGGGTAGTTATCCTAGACTTTCTTAGCTTTAACAGAATGAAAAAAGATGGCATTGGACTCTCTATTTGTATCAAATGATAATGTAGGAGTTGAGCCATTTACCTACTAGTACCAGAAGGGTTCTGCTGAAAAAAAAAAAAAAAAAAAAAAAAAAAAAAAAAAAAGGAACCACTGATCTAGAGAATTAAGTTACAAATCTCAAAATTAATGAGCTAAAATAGAATAAGATATTTTTAAAAATCAGGTAATTAACTGCGATAGAAGATAAACAATTATGTAATGTGTGAATGACCTAAATTGTTTATACATTCTGCCATAAATTATAATATAACAATAAAATATGTTATTCAGTAACAAAAGTTAAAACCTGTTATGTGATAACAGCTATAAAACCTCACAATCATTTATAAGACCTAAAATAATAAGAGGAAACCTTCCCCCCTTCCCGCTCTGCTCCAAAATCCCGTAAGAAGCAGACTTATCATACTTTGAAATCATTTACTAACAGTGAGCAGAGCAGTCTAAAAAAAATATTAACTTATATTGAGATACGTTGTAAAATTAGCTAAAACAAGCAATAGTGTGTGAATGTATCCAGGTCTACTAAGTATAAAAACCCTAGAAATATTTTAATCTAACTACTACATAAATACTTACACCAACTGAGAACAATATCATTTTCATTTAGTACTGGCTCATCATCTTTGGCACTGACTTTGACACTATTCCAATCCCTAAAGAGAAAATATAAATTATTATATGGAAGTAAAAAAATACTATGCTGAACTCATAAATGAAAACTGCATATCGTACTTTCGGTGTGGGCTAGGAGAGCGTTTCCTCTTACGATCTTGTCTCTCGTTGTCCCGACTATCTCGCTCTTCCTTAACATCCATTGGTTCAGTCTTGATTTTTACTTTATCCTTAAAAAAAAAAAAAAAACTTTACTAATTAGGAATAAAAATTAACATGACAAAATCTGATGATTAATGAACTATTTTAACATTCATTAAATTTAGTTATTTCAGATACAACTATTAAATATATTTAAATACAACTATTACTTTGTTGTTTCACATGAAGGTAAAAGTAAAAATAGACCTTATCAAACATTCCGTTGTTGACCTTGTCAAACTTCTTGAATTCTGTTTCATTAAACAGATCAAATCCTTTTGAACATTAACTTCTTTTAGATTGTGAATGTTCTTTTAAGAGTACCTTACAGCACTTCTGTCAGGTATCAAATATATATATATATATATCAAAACTTTTTAAAAATTTTTATTTTTAATTGAAACTCGGTACAATACTTTATTACTCTAAATAAAACATAATTCAAAAATTTGAGCTCAAAATCACCACTTGGGTATATCATACCTATCCAAAAATTAGAGTAGTGGAACTGTAAGGGTACAGATAAATTTATTAATATTTAGTAAAACTAATTTAAGGAAAAAATAAAAATTTATACAATTAATATGCCTGAATCTAATGTCAGAAGTATAATCAAAATGGTAAACAATTTGTGTTGCATTCACGTTTTAATATAATGGCTCTTTCTCAAAGTCTTTTATTATTTGGAATTTTTTTTTTAGAGGTTTGTATGAAATCTAGGTGACCTAAAATGTTTGACTTTTCATATTGCATCAAATAAGTGAGCATCACTAATGATAAAATAAGCAACAAATTCACAAGAAATGAATTGTAGCTGGTCTACATTTAATTATATTAGGCTGGGGAACTAAAATTTTCTTTCTTCTTGAAACACTTGATCTCATGGCTCATTGTATGGGTAAACTTCCATCCTAAGTAAACCATTGTCACACTGTTATTATTTTGATATATGAGAAAATGGTTGGGAGTGGGGATTGGGAAAGATACACAAATAAACAAAACTTACTTATATTTAAATCTTTATGGTCAACTATATATACATATATAAAACTTATTTATTTGTGCATCCTTGTTGATCACACCCCTGACCATCTTCTCCTTATATCAATCACTATCAACAATTAATACCTCTTTATTTTTATATATAACTATTCATACCGATGAATTACTTATCAGTTACTTGGACATAATATTTTTTCCAAATTCATCACCATTAACTGATAAATGTTTGACTATGTTTCTTTTGAATTGTACCAGAACAATAAAGCTCAGTATCTTTTAATTCCTCCAACAATTTGCTAAGAGTTGATTACCAGATAGGTTGTTGACGCTAGCATCAGGCTCATCTTCAATATCACTATTTTTGTACAAAAAGAGAGGATTATATGAAACTTTAATATAAAATACATATCTGAATGGCTCAGCAGAGAATTTAATAAGGGAAATAGCTACTTAAACAGTATATTTTCTAAAAATAGAAGAAAAATTAAGCCTAGTACACTGTATACCAGCTATACTCAACCTACAGCCCACCGGTCTTTTGTGGTTGCCCCACCTGGTGTTACTTTATTTTAAAAAATTTTGAATTTCTTGCCCATTAAAAGAATTGAGAGCTCGCTGAGTAAATAGGTCCTACATGACACTACTGCCCCACAGTGTGCAGAGCTATTATTGATATTGTAATTTCCCAGAATATACAGCAATTTATTAATTTATTTCTTAATTCTCAGATATCTGATTGTATGATGGCAACACGTCATTTTATTATTTTCGGAAATATGGCAAATCAAGTGTTTGGATTAGCGGTGTGTTGCATTGGTCGAATTTTAGTTCTATATCGAGCAACACTGGATTTCTATTACTTAGGTACTGAGAAAGAATATTAGGTAGTAAAATTTTAATCATTAATAAAGAACTCGTCTAGTTATAACTATTTGAGTTTTATTTGAACGCACCTGGACCATATTCCATTTATTACTTAACTATCTGCATTTATTAGGTAAATATTCATTCATTCAATAATCTTTCGTTAAAATAAAACGATATATTTTGGAAATATTTATCTGCTAATTACATTTACACTATTTTTTAAATTTATTAAATACATTTAAAAAAAAAATAATTATTTCAGATCTAATCTTTAAAAGCTTTTTATACTGGAGATATACAGAAACAGTTCATAACCATAGTAGCAACTGTCATAGTTAACTGTCCTAATAACTACACCATGGTGCAAAATATATGAATTGCCTTTTAACAATATTTACTCTGACAGTATTTTCATACTAAGCTGAGCATGATAGTTGACAGTACATGTAGTGAGTATGAAGCTACACTTTTAAAAAATTAATGTTGGAATAATTTAATTCCCGTAGAATTTACATAACTGTAACAAATTTAAGAGAATTAAAAAATGTATTTAACATTTTTGTACAGCAAACTTAGTGTTCAATACATGACCCTTGGACTTGAACACACTGCTGGCAATGTTTTTCACATAGTTTATAGAATCTCTGGAACTTTGCATGAAAGGTTTAGAAGGGACCTTGTCTAAGCTGATGATGGAATCATGTCAAATCACCCCTCCCTCCATCTAGTTTTTCTTAATTCAGTTATGGCTGCAACCATCTCTAAAACTTTAAAACTATTTTTCCTGAGTAAACAGCAAAGGAGTGAACCACAAAGTGTTCCTACCAAACAGGCTGTCACAGGTCAGCTTTACATTGAAGTGCTGTGCAGTTTGAAGGATTGAATCTGCCTGGAGATCAAAGACAATTGATTTCAAGACCATGAGAATGCACCCTCTCAAATTTTAGACGAGTTCAAAGGGGTAATACTGTCCCAGCCCCGACCAGACCTAGATCCCAGCGACTTTTCTTTTTGTTTCTTTGAATCAAGTTAACCTGAAAAAGAAACGATTTGACACAATTCCAGGCAGCCAAAATGTTGCATACATTTTTGGTCTGACATAAGTCTTGAATGCACCATGTAATGTAAAATGTTACATACATTTTTGGTCTGACATAAGTCTTGAATGTACCATGTAATGTAAAATTTTGCATACATTTTTGGTCTGACACAATTCTTGAATGCACCTTGTGAATGCCCCATGTAATTACATGAACAAAATTGTGGTAAAGTTGATTCCAATATGTGATTAATTAAAACTAGAAATAATTATTCAAAATATATAATTTATTTAAATAAATAACGCTAGTTAGTGAACAAAACTGGTGAAATTCATTCCAATATGTCAATTTGATTTATTTGCACTTGAAATTATTATGTTTGTGCTCTATTTTCCAGTTGCATTCATTTCATTATTTAGCAGGCAATGCATTGAGGCTCTAGTGTAAGAAGCTATAAGGTTACTACCGTTAACATTTTTCATTTAAAACAGTCATACTAATCAGATAATCGTTCAAATTCATTCTTAAGTGTAAATTTTATCTGAAGCTGAAAAAAATACAACACCTCATGGTTGCAATTTAGTATATAAAATTTATTCCAATAATTTGTCGAAAAGTGACTAGAAGTTCAGTCAGATCACAGCTCTTCAAATCCTTAAACTATTTTATGTAATATTGCTGGACAACATGATATGAGCGGAAATGTACATGGTAAGCATCTAGACTCCCAAATACAGAGCACGCCTAGTGATTTTATTATATTTTATATAGGATTCTAATATAAGAACTCAAAATACAAAAGCTTATAACTAATACTTCTAGGCCCAAAAATAATCCAAGTGTCAAGTTTTTTAACATCTAGAAAAGCCCAGTTAAGTCCTTAAAATAATTAGAAAATGAAGAAAGTGAAATAATAAAAAGATGTATTTTTATTTCTATACATACACTATCATGGTCCATCTTGACATCATGTTCTTCGGGCTCATTCTCAAAGCCTTCCTTTTTAACTGAAGCTCCATTAGTTTCTGCCATCTCACAATCTTCACTTTCCTATTTGAAAAATAAAATAGGCCAGTAATGAAGTTAAAATCAAAGTAAAAAGCTGACAGATATACAAATAAGTGAGTATAAAATAATAATAAAATAAGTGAGTACTTACAAATTGGTTGTAAAACATGGTAATAGAAATGTTTTATGAATTAAAGTTTTTGGTATCACAGACTTTTTAATGCCTGATTTTATAAATTGGTGGAATAATATTAAGGAAATTTTTATTCTTAACAGAACAATGTTAACCCTTTGCACTCAAAAGTTTTATTTTCATTTATGTTCCCAGCATAATAATCCGCAACCATTATTTGTCACTAAAAGCGAAATATCTTATAAACAATAGTTTTTACGATTTGTTTTTTCCTCATGTTATGGACTGAAAATTATTTGCATCGTCTCCATAGTGGAGCTCTCGAGTTTGAATACAAATTTTAAATGGCTCCCCTATGGAGCCCTCAAGTACAAAGGTTTAATATTAAGTTATGATAAGTAATAATTGAATGATGCCAAAACCATTGTATTTAATAACAGTTTAACATTGGAAAATATTTCATTTTCGCAGATACCATGTTATAAGACCGAATGTCTTAAATATCTAAGCTAAATTTTTTTTTTAGGAAAGCTAAATATTAAAAATTTTATATAGAGATGGTCGGGCCAGGAAATAGAACAAAAAATATTTATTCATACTAACGTTTAGACAAAACTGTCTAGTCAGAACCTCTGCCTAAACTCCTGGTTTTGACCTGAAATTCAGGTCGAAACGTTAGCGCGAATAAATATTTTATTTATTTGTGAGTTATATGCTGCCTGCTCCACCCGACGATCTTCTCAACATATTAATCTACAGTCAACTATCAACACCTCACAAAAAATTTTACTTTTTGGAATTTCCATGTCGGTTATGGGCTACAAGTCATAAGTTTGCATACTTCAAAGCTCCTATTCTTAACTGGGAATAGGTTAGAATTTGTAGAGATGAGTGAGTGAGAGATAGTGTAACTCGCTACCTGTCAGTGAGTGGATGAGTCGCATAAGGTTTTGGAATAGTATGTAGATAGTAAATTTAAGGTTCTCAATTCACTAATAACTCGAAGCTTAGTCCTGAACAACTTTTATTCAAAAGATTATTTACTTAGAACAGCCCTTTCCACGACACTGACCTTTTAAAGTAACTACTGAATTTTTTGGTAAAAGGGTGTACCATTAAAAGGTTATATGCCAATACCTTGAAAAAGACTGAATTTAGCAGTTCCTCACCATCCTGTACCTATGTGTTCAAGTTTGATGGGTGTAAACTTGGGATACTGTTACATGAGGCCAAATGGACATATTGAAACCATTTCTAGTTTTTCAACATCTACTTTTAACCAGGTTTCTGATGGCCTAAATTAGGGCGAATAAGATTTGATTGACACCCTAATCCACTATTTTTTTTTTCTGGTTTTTAGTAACAGTGAAATAAGTTTCTTATGGCAGCTCAGTAGACTAAGTAACCTCTTTCCATCTAGTTTTTCTCCAGCATAATTACATAAGACAATGACATCCCCAACGAAGGATTCCCATAAAAAATCCGATAGTAAAACAGAAAATGTTAGCAAATTTGCATTATTGATAATCAATTTTTTTTTCAATTTAACTTCCCATAGGGATCTGCCATCAAATCTGTTAATATATGAGTTCTATTATGCACAAATGATATAGTAAAACTGTTTAGGTTGAGTTTATGGGCAGCACTCAAGTAATACTTTCCATTTAACCAAGACAAATTTCAAAGTATTAACCCTGACCTATCCAGAAACACAACCTACACTAAGGTAAGCAGATTTTAAAACTTAATTGAAAGTAGGTTGAGCCCGTAAGTGTATTTGTAGGTGACTATTTTTTGATATTAGACAATTATAACCCAGCTATCCGGAGTAAATAATTACAAAGGAGATATCATGATACTATTTGTTAGACAAACATTAGAGAATACATAAATTTTTCTGCTTGTGTACCTACATACATAAGGCCAATTGATACTATTAAATTTTTAAAGTTTTCTACTTAGGAGTAAAAGCCAACATTGGTAAATTATTCTATTTACTTCAGTGCCACCAATTAATTCAACCATTAATGTTTTTAATTATATATGAAATAATTACTTTATTTTGATCACCACTTAAGAGTTCTTGCTCAGCCAAATTAGCACTAGAATCCAATTTGTTTTCCTCTGTTTCAGAGTTGTGATCCTTGGTTGCAGGATTTTGATCCTTGGTTTCAGGATTTAGATTCTCTGTCTCAGGATTGTGTTCCTCAGTTTCAGGATTGCAATTCTCAGACGATTCCTGGCAGTTCTCAAGCTGAGTTTCGTCACTTCTGGTAAGTTGTTTACTATCACCCTCAGAAGACTCTTCAGGTTGATCTGATTGCTCTATTTCCTAGAATTTGGATAATCTCATAAATACAAATAGACTTTCAGGAGGTATAACTTAAGATACAACCCGAAATTAAACAAAAATGTTAAAAACTCGATTATAATTAGAAAATAAATTAGTCACTAGAAACAAATAAAATTTAACTACTAAACTGACTTAATGTTATGCAAATTACCAAGCTAAAAAAATATCAGCAACACAAACAAAATCATTAAGAAATCAAGTTATAATAACACATTACAACCAAATGTTTAAAATCTATCAAAATATGTTATTTATACACAAACAAATAATAACATAACTATATTTACTCTGAATAAAAATCAACATAAATGATAAATCAATTAACAATAATAAGTTCATAAATCATTAAGTATGATGTAACTAATATAGAAACACAATCTTTAAAAGTGTAATGATACAGATAAATGTACTATTACTGTTAGAACACAAATGCTCAAAATAAGATGGAAAAGTGGCTTGAATAAATTTGATATGCAAACAGGGTATGGATATATACTGAAGTATAATCTGATTTTCATTTACTATAACATATATTAAACAAGAACACACATACCTTTCCAGACAAGCTCTCTTCTGTTTCTTGGACAGTCTCATTCAGATCATTTTCTGAAGTATCAATTTCTGAAGCGTTTCCATTGTCAGGAGTTTTTTCTGAAGGTACTATAAGAAGATATATATAGAAAAACTGACATTTAATAGTAATAATTTAGAATGTTTCTGAGGAAAATGTATTGAAATGACTTAAATTATGTGAAAATGGAAAAAAAAATTGAACTGAAGCCGACTATTTGGCTTCGTGTAGGGACTAATCAATTCCCCGTCGAACGCTACACCAAAATGGCGGCAAGAAGCTACTACCTCCGTATTCAAACACCTAACTAACGCTAGCTTACACAAACTTTGATAACACTGAACTCAAAATAAAAAACATTCATACGCGAAGTCAAAATAATTACCTCCTCCTGTTTCCTTATCAAGAGCTTCTTGAAGTCTTTCGACAAGAGCAGCTTTATTGCCCTTAGTATCTAACCCACGGGATGCTAATTCGGCTCTAAGTTCAACAACTTTGAGCTTCGAAGGATTCATTGCTAAAGTAGCAAACTATTTTAAACTAAACGTTTTGCACGATAAAGACAATTCACAATTCCGACTGGACTTAAACAGAAAACAAATACTTTCAAGGTGCCCGGCACAACACAAACCAAAACAAACCATACATGCAAACACTAGCCAAACCTAACGCCGCCAGCAGGCCACAGAACTATTCCAAAGCCTACTTGATTGGTGAGTAAACCGCTGGCGCTTTATTCAAACTAAATTTATTCTTTGATATCTCGTTGCCTTGACATCAAACAAGCTCTTCATAGACACATAACAAAGTAATTATATATTTCCCTATCTATTGAAATTTAAATGAAATGAAGACAGCAGAAGCAGCAGGCCAAAGCCCAAAAAAAGCTCCACCAGGAGGAAAAGCAGCTCCACCAAAACTTCAAGATATTGAAGGTAATAAATTACCCCTTGTGTTTGAATTTAAAATTAAAAAATAAAACTTTCTTTCTTTTACCTTTGTACAGCACTAATAACGAATGATCTGGAGAAAAAAATAGTAGAAGCATTTGAAGTATTTGATCATGCAGGTAACAAAACTGTGGATATCAGAGAAGTAGGTACCATCATAAGATCACTGGGTAATTCAGTTATGAACTATAAAACAAAACGTTTTTATTATCAATAATTATTACTCTTTATGCATTGTTGAATTCTTCTTAATAGGCTGTGTGCCAACTGAGGCGGAAATTCAAGAAATTATTGTAAATGTTGAAGACCAAGAAACATCTGGGAGTGTCCATTTGTTCAAATTTCTTCCATATGTCGCTGCTGAGATATCAGAATACAAGTAAGGTGATAAATTTTAATATTTATGTGTAGATTAGATGTTATTTTATGAAGAATCAGTTTGGGATGTTCAAACATTTGAGGCGGTCGGTCGTAAAACATGGTGCATAACATTCATTAGGAATTGAAGTTTTTGGAATCACCGGATTCCTTAGGATTGATTTCACAAATTTTCAAAACATTTTAGAAGTTTGTATTTTTTAAGGCTAATGTTGGTATTATGTTATATTAAATGAGGGGAGGTTGAAGGTACAAGATTTCAACTAAATATTTAAAAATAAATTGAAAAAATAAATATTTTCATGGAGCCAGAGTTCCGCCCAGCTTCATAAAGTGGGTGCCCTTAATTATTAGTTCCTTACAAAGGTAGCACTCTAATGACGTTTTACATTAGAGGTCTCGTGGCCATCTTCTTTTCAGGCGCCTCGGTTGATTGTCAGGAATGGAAGAGGAAGCAAGGTTAGAAACTAGTTGGTTTGGGTGGCTAGCAAGTTTATAATGGAAGGAATGATTCGGGTCTTTATGTATGATTTTATTTGTGACAAAGTAAGGAGCATTGAGGATTTTGGATTGCAATGATTGGATACGAGAGGAATTCGAAGGTTTAGTGGAGCCCCAAAGCTCAACTCCGTATTTCCAGATTGGCCTTATTACAGTCATCAGTCTTTTGTAATGAGTTGGAAGTTTAGACCGTTTGTCCAGTAAGTGCTGTAAAAGTCGAAATCGACGTGCAGTTTCCTGTCTTTTCAGTCTTGTGTGAGGATTCCAGGTTAGTCGTTTGTCCAGATGTAGTCCAAGGTAGCGGATCTGTTCGACAGGGGTAAGATGAAAATTATTAAAGGAGACTGTAGGGCAGTCGGTAGGTTTACGACGAAGGGTAAAGGTGATTTGATGGGATTTGTTTGGATTTATTTTAATCCTCCAATTACAACACTATTCTTCTTGTTTTTAAATCCTCAATTCATATTTTAATTGGGGAACCTAACCCTGAAGCATCCTGCATAACTGTGAAAAATTAAATTTTCTCCGTTTAGTCCTATTTGTGGGATAAATTGCGGTACCAAATCAATTACACTTTATTTATCTGATAAAATCTTATTTTGTACTTTTGAAGACCGCTCAAGTACGAATGAATCCTCTTGTCTTCTTTTACTATCGGTACAAATTCCACCTGTAGTACACATTATCCAGATCCCTAAAGTAAGCCAGCAGTATGATAAAAATCAATAGGCCGTGAAAGAAAATAAAGCTGATTGTAGATGAGGTAAGACAAAATAATGAGTTGTATAAAAAAAAAAATTACCGTTTTTCATCCGAATATTTTTATTGTTATTCCTTTGATATAAAACAATTAATACTCAAAGTATTGTCCATTGTTATCTACCGTCATTAGCCATCTGTTAGCCAATTTATCGATCCTACGCTGATACCATTCTTTGGGATGAATGGGAACTCTTGGACCGCAATTTCAACTTTCGCAAAATTATCAATTTTTTTCCCTTGAAGGAAATGTGCCATGAATCAAAACAAGTAGTAATCCGATGGTATGAGGTCTGGACTAAATGGTGGATGAGGAAGGAGTTCGAACCCATGAAGTTCTTTAAACTTTTCTTTGGTTCAACGGGATGTATGAGAACGAGCATTATCTTGTTGGAATAAAGCTCCTTTTTGGTTGATCAAAGGAGGATAATGCTCTGACAACTTCGCGTACAATCTTTCCATTTGTTTACAGTAGTGTTCAGAATTCATAGAGCATCCATCACGAACAAATTCGTGATGAATAACACCTTCAAAATTAAAAAAAAAACAGGAAGCATGGATTTTTTTTCAAATTGCCCCATTGCAGCAACCGGAAAAACAGTTTGACCGCGATCTAACCATTGCTCACCGGTATTCAGATTTCGCCAGTAAACCCACTTTTTACCATAGGTGACAATCTTCCGGTAAAATCTCACACCAGAGGGTTTTTCAATAAATTTTCACAAATTTATAACTTCTTAACAGATTGCTGGGGTGTAAGTTCATGAGGGACCAGTCTATTGCTCTTTTTTACTTTCTCCATGGAGAGTAGATGGCGACTAACAGTATCTTTCAACACACCACAACCCTAGCAAGTTAGCGAGTACTTGTGGACGGATTTGACTCAATAGCTTTCTGCAGAGCCTCATCTATATCCATTAATGGTCACACGGAGCCCTTCGTCGTATCTCTACTGCTATTTTTTTCAAACCAATGTCGCGCAGTGCGCTGGTCAAGGACACCTTTCAGTTCATACTTAATAATTTCACGAGTTGCATCAGCGGCTGTGAATTTTGCCCCCAGTAATGCCTTAAAATTACGAGAATTTCGTAGGGCACTGTCATATTTCTTCTTGAAACAAATAACTAAGCTGAGGCTTTTTTGGAAGATGTAAAATGAGATTAAACAAGCTTAGAGAATGCTCTAAAGGACTTATTAAGTGTGAAAATATTAAATATGATTAAAATATTTACAGTCCTTTTAAATATTGAATTTGATAAAAAGGTCAATTTTTTTTTATACACCCCATTATTTGTGTTAACACTTGGAGGACGGGAGAAGTCAACTGTCGAAGGTCAAACTCACATTTGACTAACTCAGTTTCAAATTATTATTTGTTTTGATTATTATTTCAACAGATTTTGAAATATAGTAAATGTAAAAATAGACACTTTACATTGAAACAATTTTCAAAAAGTATTAGAATAAAATATAATTTTATTAAATTATAAATACTTTATTATGATGACGAAATCAATCGCTAAATAAACAAATAGAAATGTTAGAGAAAACCTTTTAAAAAAATCGAAAACGAAAAAGGTATTGTTTTTCTCGGTTTCTAGAACATAATGGCAAGAACCATTGGATTGGTGTCTGATATTTTCGATCTAGTATCACCAAAAAAAGTGTTATCCTATGGGAGATCTCACGTGCGCAGCTTACACTTGTGAGTCAGATTTTTCATATTTACACCAAAACTAAACACGTAGATGGTGAACATTAATTAGAAAATGCAGACTGACTCTGTTTAAATAGCTTAGAAATGGATGCTATACTTTTTTAATCTGACCGAAATCAGCCACAAGAACATTTTGAAGGCATATTAAAAAGTTTGATAAATATTTGAAAGTTCGGTCCATTCATGTTGCAATGCAGTGAGTTAGCAAGGCGGTGGGTGCTGGGCGAAATCTTGGTTGGGACCCTTTGGTTCCTTTGGGAAGTAGCTTAACATAGAACAACCATTTTTTGATATCTCAAATTTTATATGGAACCATAAATAAATATATAATAAACCGCAATCCAGCTATTATAAATATTACTTTTTAAAAATATAAAATGTAATTTTACATAATTTAAATAGATCATCACTATAATAGATAATCACGGTATAATAAACCATCAAAATATATAATAAAAAAAACAATGAAAAAGATAAAACGAGAGAGATAGAGGTGGGTATAGTGAAATTATTCTTTATTAAGAATATTTTTTATTTAATGAAAACATTTCGGGACCATTACCCCATCTTCATGCACAACTAATGCTATAGTCGTCTTTTTTGTATTAATATTGTCATTATATTACTGCTCTCCTTATAATATATGCATTGATAAAACATATTTTGTGTATAAAGTTTTTAAACACTTTCACTAAAACAGGTTTATTCGTTTAAAAAGTAAGGAGAGTCTTCTATAGCTCCACTGTGAACAAAACTCAGAAATTAGTTCCACTGTTAATGACCAATGCCCCTTTTGCCCCTCCGTTCCTAAACCCTTGTTTCAATGTGATGGAAAATAAGGAGATGGATCCCTGAAAAATATAATACATCCCACTACCCATACAGAATTTAAACCGTAGCATCATTGTGTTTGTTTGATTTTAAGTGTAAGTAATGTTTAATCTTATTAAGATTTTAACAAGTTATATTTATTATTTAGAATGCAACCAGCTTCAGCCGAAGAATTACTCAAAGCATTTCAAACAATTGACAAAGATAATAAAGGTTTCATTACTAAAGATTATATGGAAAAAATCATCATGGAAGAAGGAGAACCATTTACAAAAGAAGAAGTAGATGAAATGATGACGGTGGCTGTTGACCCCAATTCAGGGCATGTTAATTATGAGTACTACATTAATCAAATAATGGTAAAGAGTTTCATTTAATACTATTATTATTATTTAATATACCACTAATATTCGTTTTCTCGGGCTCAAGTCAATAATTGAGCTCAAATTTCTAAATATGTTTAAAAACTCCGACGATACACAAGAGCTCAAAACTAGGTGCAGCTGCCTCTCCCTATAGTACAAGAAGGAAGAAAAGAAAGCAGTTATCTCACCTCAATATTTGATTACTTGATTGAAAACTATGTATAATTACTAGTCAAAACTGATGAGTCTGACAAGTTTAGGTAGAGGGAATAAAAAATGGCGGCTGTTTAAAACCTTAAATAAACATTAATTTTTCATTCGGAGCTCTATATCTTAAACACTACCAACAACACTAGAAAATCTAAAAGAACATTGTTTAAAGAAGAATAAATTTTCTGAAATATGAGCCATAATAGAGCTATTTGCGTCTAATATTTCTTGAGATACAACCTTTTAAAAAGCAACATTTCATAAAAATGTACTGAAATATCAGCAGTTAGTGAATCTATATCTTAATAACCATTCCACGTACAAATGTCTATTAGCACTCAGATTAAAGCTAGTTTAATGTACTAAAAAGTAGTTTATTACCTTTACGTTCGTAGGAATAGTAGTTTTCATGATATTTGCTAAAATAAATTGATTTATAGTTGTTCGTACAATAAGTTTCATTTATGAAAAACTTTATTTCAGAAACCATTGAACGTACAGATGTCTGCCAGTACTCAAGTTAAAGCTAGTTAAATTTACTATATAATATTTTATAACTTTTATCTTTGCAGAAGTAGTAGTTTTTATGATATTTGACATAATAAACTCACAAAATGTTAATTTCTAACTGTTCTTATTAAATGTTGGATTTTTGAAAAATATATCTTTAGATCCATAAGATGCTCATATGTCTGCCAACACTCCAAATAAAGGAAATTTAACTTACTATAAAGTAGTTTAAGACACTTATCTTTGTAGGGGTAGTAGTTTTTATGATATTCACATATGAATATAAATTTGGCAAATGAAAATGTGTCTGAACAAATATAAATCAATTTTTTTTAGGAAATTTCATGAAAACTACTACTCCTACGAAAATAAACATTATAAACTACTTTATAGCTCATTAAACTAGCTTTAATTTGAGTACTGATAGACATCTGTACGTCAAATGGTTTTTGAGATATGGAATTTTCAAAATAAATTCACTAACTACTGATCTTTCAGTACGTTCCATACAACATATGAAATGTTGCTTTTTAAAGACCTATATCTATTTAACGTAAATAGCTCTATTAGGCCTTAAATTTTACAAAATTTACTCTACTTTAAATGATGCTCTCTTAGATTTTCTATTGTTGCTGGTAGCTGTAAAGATATAGAGCTCCGAATAAAAAATTAATTATTTTTAACGTTTTGAAACAGCCGCCATTTTTTATTCCCCTTGTCTCTTGACTTGGCAGACTCATCAGTTTAGCTAGTAATTATACTTAGATTTCAATTAAGTAATCAAAAATTGGGGTGAAACAACTGCCTTTTTTCTCATCTTGGACTCTTGTACTTCTACCCCTCGCTGACGAGGTACACTCCATTTATAAAAAAGGTCCAAGAGCCCGAGGAAAGAAAAAAGTTATTTCAACCCAATTTTTATTACTTCAATGAAAACTATAAATAATTACCTGTCAAAATCGATAGGGGGAATAAAAAATGGCGGCTTTTTAATAACACTACAAAAAATTAATTTTTCATTTGTGGTCTAGATCTTTAAAACTATCTACTATCAAACATTAAAAACTCAATTGAATATCATTTAGAGTAAATTTGTTGAAATATGAGTTCCAATAGAGCTGCTAACATTCAATTGTTCTCGAGGTACAGTTTTTGAAAAACCAACTTATTTAGAAAATGTGATGAAAACTAATTGAGGAATGGTAGCTGGAGGACTATTAGTTTCTATGATATTCACTAAAATAAATTCTCGACATGTTAATTTCTTGTTATTCGGAAAAAAAGTTTGGTTTATGAAAAACTATATTTGAGGAACTATTAGACGTATAAATGGCTAGAAATCATAGCACTTAAATTCAAGCTAGTTGAATGTACTATAACGTAAGTTGTAACATTCCTCTTCGTAGGAGCAGCAGTTTTCATAACATTCTTCAAAATTAATTCACAATATATTCATTATTCGTTATTTAGAAAAATGTTGCAATTTGAAAAACTGTATCTTTGACAAATGTTGAATGTAAAGAGCTCTGTTAGAGCCTATATTTTAGAACATTTAGTCTTATAAATAATGTGCTATGAAATTTTTTAGTGTTATTGGGAGTTATAAAGACATGAAGATCCCAACGAAAAATGACCGAAATTGTAGCTTTTACTGGAATAAAATAAATTTCAGGTGTTGAGCACTTAAAAAGTTCAACATTTACTGTATTATTTGTATAGTCTAGGTAAAAATTGAAACTTTTTGTAACAGAAAATAACGCACTACTTTTTCTTTACTGGAAAGAACACAAAAATGAACTTTATGTAACTCCTGGAACCGATGATGGCATGGTATAACCCCCTTACCGTGGTTGGCAGGTTCATCGATTTTAACTCTTAACTATTTATAGTTTTTCATTAGTTAAATAAAATAACTTATTTTTTCTCCTCTCGGGCTCTTGGACCATAACAACTACTTACTTTCTGTCCTTCCAATTTAAATATGCCCCAATTTCACGTTTTAGATAGTTCCATGTCCTCATCGGATAGTATCGTTTGAAATTAGGCCGTTTTCTTTATTTAACCAGTGGATAAGGTTGATGAAGCTCCAGGCACAGATTTTCAGATCTATATTATTTTATTTATTTCCGACTCTGGTTTGTTATCGAGCGACAGTGCCTGTTTCAGCCCTTAAAGATAATAAATAATCTGTTTAACTTTCATGCTTCATAATAAGGCAGATAATTTTGTAACCAGATTATTGAGTTTTATGAGCTATAATGAACTAACTCATTGACTTGATTGCTTTCAATTGAACATACTTAGCATATATAAATACCTGTATACTATACATACTTAGCATGTATATCGTTATTACAAATAGTTACTATACATACTTAGCATGTATGTCGTTATTACATATAGTTACTATACATACTTAGTATGTATGTAATTATTAAATATAGTTACTAGCAATTTAGTTTGGCCTACCAGTACTAGTTCACTCTGTGTATAAAAATCGCTTTGGCATTTGCAAGGATTGAAACTGGATCAGCATCGATCAGTTATTAAGAGTTGGTCTCTGTCAAATTGTGAATTTTATATTTCCGTACTTTGCGACTGAAACATAAAATAAAAGATATTGAAGGACTCGGCTTGCTTCCTGTATTGATAACGTTTATCAACGATTCTAGTTCATCAGATGCATCAAACAAAATGTCTATTATTCAGCCTCCAGCCAAATGTAATTATTTATTTTATAAATCTTTAGAAGAGAATGATAGCTGTGCCACAGAGAAGTGAAGATGCAAAAATAATGGAGGACATGATTTCCCATATGAAATCATGAGGTTTTTATAGTGCATGAATATGGGACGGTGGTCCCGAAACGTTGTACAATGTTAATGAATAAATAAATAATAATTTATTGAAAATTATGGAAGTAATAAACCTCAAAAAATTATAAAATATTGACTCACCAGACTTCCTAGAGAGATAATCCAGATTAGTAATTATTTAATTTAAAAAAAAAAACTTTCTCGTCCGAGGAAATCATATTAAAGCTATCATATTTAGCAATTCTTGTTTATCAAAATGTATAAACATTTTGTGAGTGAAACTCTCTAAAGCTTCCTTAAATCTATATTTACACTTGACCCTCAACAAAAATGATAAAAATAGTAATTACGTAATAGTTGATAATTACAGAACCATGAATCAAGAGCTTATGCGTAGTTACTGGCGTATGCCACCACGAAAATAAGCTAATGAATAATACCGTGGTATAGACCAACTATCAATTCTGAAATCTTGAAAGTTGTTAACATCAAGTTCGTATTCAGATAAATTCGTGGTTCGGTGGATTAAATTTATGAAGAAGATCCTTCACAAAGCCAGTGATTGAGGAATGTATGTTTATATA
>NW_027114174.1:416541-447424 GCF_000696795.3 Halyomorpha halys
ATATATATATGGCAGAATTTCTATAGTTTGTAGAACTAAAACTATGTTTTGTCTATCGGTAGTCAAACCTCTTATTATTGACTTAACTGATTGAAGGGATCGCAAATGAAAAAACCGGACGCCCATAAAACTAATGTGTTATTAATAACTAATTTCTATATAAAATAGACTGTGTTCCGTGGAAATGTGGAGATTCCTTACCAAATGTGCGGATAAGAATTAAAAAACATTACAAGTACTTACTTGCTGGATAGTCTTCCATTATTTGATTTTAAATGAATTTAAAAACAAAAAAAAAAATAACTCCATGATCTTATTCCTTTCAAAGTAAAGTATGGAAATATAGACACCGAATATTTATGGATTAGCCATATATCTCTGTTATAGTTAGTGAATAATAAGTTGTTATTTTCATGAGGACGGTTATTATTAATTATTTTGATGTTGACTATTTCCACCTAAACGGAAGAATTGTCCCACTGTATATAGATATCACTTGATTTAGTATCAAAATTTCTTGTGGCATTTTGTTAGCTGTGTGGTTTAGATATCGAAAAATAAGGAATTAACGGCTAGCTATTAAATTTAGATGGTTGATGATCCTTATCTTGAATTTTTTTTTCTTAAATAGGAGATTAGTCTGTTTTTATTGTCGTAAATTATTTTGTCAATATTTGAAATTGAATAAAGACCAAGGTTGCGGCCATAAAGTGAGAGATTTGGATCAGGAGTAGGTGAACAATATACATGGTATCCACCATAGATATTTCCTACTTAAATTAAATATATTAAAAACTAAAGATCTCTCAACTTAAATTAGACTAAAGATTACTAAAGTAATTTATTTGCTAACAATGTGTACATCTTAGAAAAATAATTTGCAAAAAATAGTGATATATCCTAAATTGTTTACAAAAAAGAATGAGAAATATTTATTCTCGGTATGACGAGAAAAGCGCGGACACTAGGCAGGAGGGTTCGATATGGTGTACTTACTTCAGAGGTCCAAAAGCCTGGGGGAAAAAAGAAGTTATTTCGTTCTACTTTTTGATAACTTCAAAGAAACCTATATCCATGCAGGATTCAAAATTAATAACTCTGCCAATCATGAGTGCGAGAAAATAAAAATGTAGGCTGTTCCAAAACGATGCAAAAAATTCATTGTTGGAGTTATAAAATACCTTTTAGTTTTTGACTGACAAGAAACTAGGAGTAAAACGAAGATGAAAAAGTTAATCTGGCATGATGTGCCGGAAGTTCTGCAGACGAAATGAAAAAATCACGTTTTGAAACTGGAGATACGAGTTTCTGCATACTTTTTCTTTTATGACTCATATGAAATGATGTGTTTTAAGGTCCTCCAAGTCCAATCGATTCTACTGAGTCCAATAGATTTTTCATTCCTTAATTTTTATTTATTTTTTTTTTTTACATTTTTCTATTGTAATTTTATAAAATGTTCTAAAATTATAAAATTTTCGTGCTCTAAGCTCTATTCGTCATTGAATTTACTAACTGGATCGTTATCACCAGTTAGCTTTTACTTATTTAATACTGTTTTTAATCATTTACGTATTGAGCATGAATGATTATTATTATATATAGGGAGATGGTCAGGGTTGCGGTCAAAGGAGAAATAAAAATAGTTTACAACTATTTATTTTCCAACGTTTCGCCCCACTTTGCAGGGCTTCATCAGGGCTGTCCAAATAAATAAGTTGAACAGGACATAGCTGTTCAACTTATTTATTTGGACAGCCCTGATGAAGCCCTGCAAAGTGGGGCGAAACGTTGGAAAATAAATAGTTGTAAACTATTTTTATTTCTCCTTTGACCGCAACCCTGACCATCTCCCTATATATCAATTTTTACGGTCAACTATACATACATATATAGATTATTATTATACATTTCATCAAGGGCGTACCCAGGATAAAAACTAGGGGATGGCAAGCCATAATCAATCTGGTCGTTACATTAAAGGTGAATGAAACCAAAATTTTAAGAAAATTATATATAATTTGGCTGTGTTTTATTAGCTATTAGAATTAATATTTGCTTGAAAAGTTACTTTTTATTAAATTAATAATTTTTTGTCAGTTCTAGGGGAGGGGCAACTGCTCTCTCCTGCCCCCCGCTGGGTACGCCCATGCATATCATGTGCAGTTGACAAAGATAGTTGTCTTTCATACATATCTTGTTTCGAAATATTTAATGAATTGTATATGAATAAATTAAAAAATATTTTTATATTATGAAACATTCTGATTTAGAATTTCATTAGTCTTGATTAATGGAAATCTATTATGAATAAGAAATTTTGTATGAATTACGAAAATCTTGCTTTTAAAGTTTGAATTGACTTAGACCTTTTTCAAAATTAACTAGATGTCAAGTAAAGCAATAAAAAAATAGGAGTTTTATTAGGAACAATAATTTTAACGACATAATTCATAAATATTTATTAATTATATTTAAAAAGTAATCCATTTTTATCATTTTAGGCTCTTATCATTACGAGTTTTTAACATTCTTAAAATGTTCCTGAAAAACTGGAGGAATATATCGCAGTAAATAGAATATCTTTATGTTAGCTTCCGTCACTGATCTAGCGGTGGTGTATAATATAGGAGTAATTAATATTTCCGTATATTTTCGGTCTTTCTCTTTTAGGAGAAAGATCCAAAACTTGGAATTTGATCGTTGAAATAAAATCCGGCAGCAACATTCGTTTTACCGAAAATGAATTACTTCTACACTTTTCGATCAATTTATAATAATGTTCAGGCTTGTATAAGCAATCGTCTTATTTTCATTTCTATCTATCCAAAATCACGATCATTCGGTAGACAGGATGACTAGATACCTAAAATTTGTGGTCTATCGTTTCAATATTATTTGATAACTGAGCAATTTTCATCCATGTCAATGCTACTTTTGGCCTGAACAAGCATCACTGCAAGCTATTACGTCTTTTTGAGAAGTTATATCCTTCATATGCATTATGATACTTCATGTGCACTTCTTGAAGCTGTAGTTTCATCCCATGCATCTTGACATTTTCATCATGGAAATTATGGAAAGCCAAGTTGTATAGTACATACTTGGCTTATAATAGGCTAACGAAACAGAACGTTTTGGATACGGAGGTGCTTTTTTCTGGTCTTCTGCATGACAGTTTCTAGCTCGCTGGGCATTTTGCAAATGTAAATCATGACTTTGTCTAAGATGTAATTTCTCTTCCACATTACTGCAGGCTTCGATTTTTCCCTGTAGTTAATCGCATTTTTGGCATATCTCTTTTCGAGGAGCATGGAAATTTAAAATTCAGTATTAAATACTTTCCTATAGATCCACTTCACAAACGATTGATTATTTCCCTCAATATTCTCTACATATAGGCTATACATTTTATGAACATGTAAATCAGGACTCAAATAGTTTGGACCAGGAGCGTGACGATCTCTAGTGTAATGTCAGCACATTCCCAGCGGAGAGTCCCAGCGGACACTTAGCTAACTATGTTCTCGTACAACTTATGTCTTAATTCCACCTGTTTTTCATGAAGATCAGTTCCAGGTGTTTCAGCGCTCAGAGCACGAGTTAACCGTCCTACAGAAATTTTAAATGTATCTAAAAAAACTCTGCTAAACGACGATTTGTCGGCTTTTTGTGTATTAAAGTTGTGTTCATATAAAATCTTTATATTTGTTACTTTAATTAATATTGATTAATACTAAAATAATTCCATGTAATGTTGAAATTACAACCACAATATGATAGTCCATTTTTGACAATATCATAAAAATTACATTGAATTAATTTAGTTTAAAATAATGTGTAAAATAACTGATAAATTCATTTTTTTTTATTTTTACAATTATGGGCACATATAACAAATTTGATATATAAATATACACATAAATGAATATACCATTAGTTAAAGCTAGTTGGACCCATATTTTGGATTTCCCGCGAAATTTATGAAGTTATCTGAAGAACAATAGGGTAGAAAATTAAAATAACAGATGAACTGGAGTTAAATTTCAAAGCACTGTGCGATTTTATATAATAACATTCCTCCATTAACGTTTCCTAACGTGTAGAAGTCAAAGCTCAGTTAAAAAGAGTTATAATTGATGGTCCGAATAGCCCTACTTATGTTACACATACTATGCTATACTATAGGTATTGCAATTATAATATGCATGTTATAAGTTAGTTATTGTTCCACCAGGTGGATGTTAAACCAAATATATACTCCCTGATTCCACCTCCTGAAGAAAAGAAGCGAGAACTTGGTGCTGGCTTATTATAATCCTTTCTAAACCAATGTAATCCACACACAATAGAAATTGGTAACTCGAATGTTATGGGAAATTCAATTTCAAATTATCCAGTTAAATTGATGACTTTCAACCAATAAATAATTACAGCAATTATTGTAATATATATAATTCATAATGCTTTTTAATTAATATAAGATAGGAAATAAATAGGTATTAACTATGCTTAGAGACACCAGGTGCAGTGCGTGCATCACACAATTTTCACATTCCACTTTATTTAGAGTAGAAATTAATCCTGGATAAAAAAAAAATTATTCACTTTGGCATTACCTACCTATACTAATTTTATAGCTACCGTTATCCAATCACAAAAAACATTTCTATCCCTCAACGCGGATAGCAGTCTATTCCTAATCAGAAACCTATTATCTAAAACAGAATTACTGCTTCCTGGGAGTCCTTCCAAATTAGCAGGGAGGAACTTACAAGGCATTTCCACCAACCATCTCTTATCCTCTATCCGTCAGAGACCCGCACATATATAATACATTATAAGCCCCTTTTTATAGGAGAAACGTTTGTTTGAACAAACTTTTAAAACCATGCCACTTTTTTAAGTGAAATTACAGCAAAAACCATTATATATACAAAAAAAGGAAAATAGTACTTTCTTTATAGAAATTTGAATTCCATTTTATTTACAACATAAGATATATGTAACATATTGATGCTTGAAGAAGTTTATCGGGGGGTGCGGTCAGCAAAGAACAACATAAATAAATAAATATTGTTTTGTTTATTTATGTTGTTCTTTGCTGACCGCACCCCCCGATAAACTTCTTCAAGCATTAATCTACGGTCAACTATCTACATCTCATTATGTAACATATTGATATTTGCTATTCACCCGGACCTTAGATATTGCTTTCACCAGATATAGCCTAATAAATAATATAAACAGGGATTTTATTTTGAATATAATAAGATTTAGTGGGTAAGTTTGTGCGTTTTCGAGGTGTTCCTGTGGAAAACAAGTAATTTTTAACTCGAGTTCTCAACCGCCTATATTCATCAGAACATTTGATCTTGGTGGAACAAATTTTAAAAAATATAACTTTTTTTCAAGCGACATTGTGTTGAAAAATATGAGATGTATTGAAAAAGTAAATAGGGTCTTTTTTATAGAGCTGTTAATGTTAAAATCCAAAATGCATCTTTTCAAAGTTTTTCACTGAAACTTCACTCCTATTCACCAGGACTTTTTTTTTTTTTTATTTACTAGACATCATTAAAATGATAACAGTATAATATAAACAGCGCATTTTTAGGTACTATAATTTATTTCCAGTATAAATAAATAAATAAGTACAGTAATAAATACATCACAGTGAATGCATGATTTAATATAAAATGTAGACAAATAATTGTAAATAGTTCCAAAAGGTTCACATTTTTTATTTCTATCTGTGGTCATTTATTTATTTTTTCGTATAAAACGTTTGCATGGCTCCAAAGATTAACTATTTAAAGGGGCCTTAAAGTAATAGCAGCTTCACTGCTGTAACATTAACTGTCAACTATCACGTTAGATCTAGTGCTATAAAACTGCCACGGCAGTGAATGCTGCCATATCGGTAACTGCTATAGCAATATTTCAGTGGCTGCTGTAGTTACTGTAAACTGTCGACGTGTAATCAGGCTTTATCGTATCAGCTTCACTGAAGCTATATTTATTCTTGGAACAAGAAAAAAAAATTGAGAGATAGGTCTTCTTTTTAAATTTCAATATTTTCTAAATATAAAATAAATGTTAATTTACATCTTTCAATTTTCGTTCCAACTTTTTATGTGAGAAGAATAAGTAAATTTGAAATTGTTTGCGATATAAAATCTGTTTTAACTAGTTCTATATACCTTATTTCTCTCACGCGCTGTTGTCTAGAAACAAAAATGATTATTCAAGAGCAAAATTAAACAAAAATCTGAGTTAATTTTTTGTTGAACAGAAATTTGAAAAAAACAAATACCCATACTTACTTCAAAATTAAGGTGATGAAGATTTGTGAAGAAACACGCGATTACTCAATATACGGATTATTATACATATATAATTACGGATAACCAAAACGTTGATAGGGATGACGGTAGCAGCGTGGTAACGCGGCTGTCTGCCAACCCATAGATTGCGAGTTCGAGCCCGGCCCTACCCGGGATTTTTTCAAGCATAAAATTATGTAATACTTACAATTTCTCCCCCTTTCTTCCGGACATTTGTGTGGCCTGTTAGCCAATGGGTGACACTCACAAAAATACGCGTGGGAGTTGACGGACCCTATGAAAGCTACATCAGGAAACGCGCGATGTATTTCTTAAGTACATCACGCGAGGCCTTGGACCTCCGCGATCTAGTTGTGCCAATGAAAAAAAATGGTAAAAAGTAAGTACGTATTTTGGGGCTCCATCGCATAAGGTACCGAGTCCTACTAGTTAATGATGCAAACTCCACTTGAGTGTAGCTTGGGAAGCACAAAATGATAGGGTTTCATATTTTCAAAGGTCACAAAAAATGTAAAAGTAGTAAAACTTATAATTCAAATCAAGTTTTGCAGTCTTGGATTCCGATATAACACTCATATAGAGTTCTAGGCAAATGTTTCGGTGGAATGTTTCGTTTTCTTTTTCTTTCTTTTTTTCCAGATTATGATAGTGGCAGTAGAGACTTGAGAACCGTGATGGGCAAAAATTTGCTATGGATGTAACTATAGCTAAAATTGCCATAAAAACGACCCTTATTCATGAATGAACCCTTGATAAATAAATATCGTAACTATAGCAATATTAGCTATTAGTTTCAACTATAGCTAATTTTCGCCCAACAGTGCTTGAGAATGACCCATATGGATAATAAGGTACCGAATAATTGTGTAAGCGCCTTACACCTTATTGTACCAGCCTCAGATGATGCGAAGAACCCCGTATTAATGAAATGTGTAAAAAAAAAATTGAATTGTAAATATGTACTTTTTAACGACGGCCATTTAGAAAAATCTGTGATATTAGGGCAAGGCAAACCTTCAGGAAGTGGTTAACTTTTTGCCGTTGTATTTTTCAAACATTATTTTATAAGAATCCGTTGACAGAAATTTATTTATACTTACTTTTAGGTACATCTAAATTTTAAAATATTTTTACAGGACTACTTAGATAAATCTGACCCTTAGCAATTGTATACTGGCTATATATTATTACGTCTTGAATAAAATTAAAAATTATCTAATACAATGTGGTTATAAACGTTATAAACGAGAACTTGGTGCTGGCTTATTATAATCCTTTCTAAACCAATGTAATCCACACACAATAGAAATTGGTAACTCGAATGTTATGGGAAATTCAATTTCAAATCATTTGAATTGTAAATTGGTAATTAAAACCTATACATTAATTACTAATAACTAATATTCTCGTGAAGGATTAAGTAAGCTTGTTTATAAACATTTGACCAGTGCAATACATCCATTGCATCCAGTGCATTCGAAGATGACGGTGCCTTAAGAAATACCCGTAATGTTGAAATAATATTGGAAAAAATATATATACTATAGCGGCAAAATGTTTTTGCACACCCAATTTTTATAAAACTATCGGTCATAAGGGACATAATAATCCACCGAACTTCACATTAGTAAAAAGTATATTTAAAACTAAAACAATTCTATTTGTGCAAAATGAATATCCAGGATCGATATGTGTCCCAGCAGGACAACGATCCAAAACACACTGCCACCAAGACCAAGGAATGGTTGATATTTAATGTGCGAAGACAGCTGTACACCCCTCCTCAATCATCTGACATAAATATTATAGAAAATTTATGGCACATCTTGCATCAGAATTTGAGAAAGCATCACATCACTGGAAGACACCATTTGAAACAAGTACTGGTCCCATAATGGGAAACAATCAGTCTTCACTTCGTTAAAAACTTATTGTCCACCCAACCATTAGGTCCACTCCATGCCTAGAAGTCTACAGACAATTATTGATGCCAATGGACTTTTCATGAAATATTAAATTTTTATTTATTCTCAAAATAAAAAAAATATCGTGTAATCAGTGTGCAAATAATTTTTGCCAGAGGATTTCATTATTTCTTTTATTTTTCTCCATTAATTTAAAAGTTAATTATTGTACACATATAGAATTATTTTAGTTTTAAATATACTTTTTTTACTAATTTGAAGTTCAGTGGATTATTATTTCTCTTAAGACCGATAGTTTTATAAAAACTGGGTGTGCAAATACTTTTTGCCGCCACTGTAGCAGTTGAGCCTAGTTCGCAAAAATGGAAAAGAATCGCAAATGTTATGGTAATCTAAATATCATAAAATACCATTTTTAAAAAATAAAGTGTTTAGTTTTTGTTTTATTTTAAATTAAAAAAAAAAGTCCAAAGAAAATATGGGTATATTTGAGTGCACCGTTTTAAGCTTACCAGAGAAATCGGGGAAAACTTAGTTCCTTCTTATTAGAGACAGAAAACATCGCTAAAACAATTTCTAGCATTAATTTGATTTTTGCCAAGCAAGGTCCTTTTCGATCTAATTTTACAAGCTCATTGCACTGAGCGGGATTGGTTTGGAAAATTCAACAGTGATTTGATATCCGTTTTGAATATTCTGCTCAGAGCATTCCCGGGCCGTTTGTAACCGAGTGGGTTGAAGTGCCATTAACTGACTCGTGATTACATGGGCGCTGGTTCGAATCCTGCCGGGGGGGAAGCTTGTCTCTTATTTCTGTGGTGGTCCCAGAAAACGAAAACTTGACTCTCTACCATGGATGTCATAAGGTGGCATCTTTTAGAGAACTCACTGCTATCTTCCTTCTCCCCCCTTATTTATGTTAAAAATGACCAGCAAGGAGGTCGTCAAAAATAAAATCCTAAACCTGTGCGTGCTCTGTACAGTTCTTGACAGTTAAAAATGGTTTTTGGAACATACTATGTATGTATCCTTGGAACGGAAAAAGCACTTAAGGCACACTTAAACCATGATATTGGTATTAAAGAACCTCATCAATGAATATTGGTGAGGTTCTAGAGTAGACTGTTGGATAAAACCAAGGTAACAGTACTCATGTACTTAAGGAGTGAGGAAGTAGTCAAAGGACACCGTTAGTCGTCATATTCATTCCTCGGGAAAAGTGAAAAAAAAAACCAGGAGACTGGTATTGCAGCTTACGCAGCAGCAATCCGCCAAGGGGAAAGAAATATGTAAGAGCCACCTCACAGCCTAGAGCTCTCTCCATCCGATAATTATATATTTCGATCCATGACCCACTTTCTCCCATATGAAAAATGTAATAATTTTGTAGAGGTCGAAATTGCAAGAGTTGTTTGACAGTCGTCTTGGAATAGTAGAACCAGAGTATAACAATGAACAATTGATTGAAATAGTTGATAAGGTGGATCTGAATAGGCTATATTTCTAATATTAATTTGCTATTATACTGAAGAACTACATATACTTTTTTATTAAATAGCGGTCATTTTACTTTTTATGTACAGCTCATTATTACATTCCCAACTTTGTAGGTTTAAACCCCCATTAGGCTAATGAAATCAAAATCGTCATATATTTTACGGAATAGTAACTACGTTACTATTTTTATTTCAACATTTTAACATATTCTAAAAATTCAATAAAACGTATCCTCCCTCCCTTTAAACGTAATTTTGTTTAGTTTTTGAATTATAGTAGTTCACTTTAGTACCTTCACTTAATAGTAAGTGAAAATATTGTGATGATAAAAATTTTCTATTTCGAGTTTTCGATGGAAATAAATGACAATTATAATTTTACCTTATAACAAAACATATGAAAATAACTTGAAAATTGAATTTTGGTATTTTCGGTGTATCACGTTAATGAAATAGTCCAACAAGATATTGAAACTAAGTTTAACCTCTTGATAGCTATTAACACATGTATGCATCCTAGCTATCGTATCATACTAGCTGACCCGGCAATAATTCGCTATTGCTATATTTGAGGATGTGTATAGATTTAATGATCACAATTGATAGTTTGATATAAATATATTTTAGTAGTATTTACTTAAAATTAAACATTTACGTATAATTTATTATTATCCATAAATTAAGCTAATATATGCGATAAGAAACGTTGAAACTTGTATTATGTTCTAAAAGCTACACTCAGTGTCAAATGTTAGACATGCACATTGAAATTAAAAAAACTTTTCACGTTTTCTTTATTTTTGATTGATATTATTTTTTTAAGTATAAATTATAATATTGAAACGGGGACAATCTTCTCAAACCTTGAGGATTATTTAAATCCAATATCAGTAAATATATACATTTTATATACGCCAAAATGGTAGATTCACTTGTTTACTATTTTCTTAATCCTCTAGAGTTGAAATGTTTATAATACCATTTCTACTTCAGTGCAGGGTTGAATTTGTTTCAAAATAGACCTAAAACGAACGTGAGTTATGGGAAAAAATAAGTATTTTTCTGAAGAACACCGTTTGATTTCTTCACTTTACAAGGAAGGAATGAGTTGTTGGGAAATCGCCCGCCGAATCAAACGGAGTTTTCATTGGTCATGAAGTTTATTCGGCACGGGGAGAAATATGGAACCCACCTTTCTACTGAGAGGCTTGTTTTACATTACGAAAGAAACAGAATATTCTTTGAATCGTATCTAACTTATATAAAACAGCAAGAGCAATTGCTGAGGAAGCTGGAGTTCAAACAAAACTAAGAAATGTCCAAAGATTATTAAAAAAGTAAATAACAATAGAAAAAATTGAAAAGAAAGCCAGTTTTGAGCCCTTTAAATTAGCCCGGATGGCCTTTGCTCGTAATGTGATGTCATGGACAAAGAAGTGGAAGAAATTCATCTTAAGTGATGAAAAAAAATTCAATCTGGACGGGCCAGATGGAATTTCATATTTTTTTCATGGCTTAAGAAAAGAAGAAACAATTTTAACAAGGCGTCAAATGGGAGGAGGAAAAGTTATGGTTTGGCGATCAATTATTTACAAAAAGAAAGGAAATTTGGTATTTGTTTCATTAAGAGTAAACTCAGCTGAATATAAAAATTTGTTAGAGGAACAAAAGTTGACTTTCAAAATTTGAAAAATAAAACAAAAGTATATATTTTTGGCTTGAGATCAATACAAGTAGGCTGCTGATTAACTTCATGTAAGTGATAGATTATTTTAATACTGTTTTAGGGGTAATTTAAAATGATGGTTGGGTAGGGATAACAATTTTTAAAGTGTGTCTAACATTTTGACACTGAGTGTATATCGATAATTTTGTTTTTACCACAGAACTCAAGGCTTTATCCATAAATAGTAGATATATTTAGGAACCCTGGGTCCTGGGTTCTTGTGAGATAAACAAATTACAGATGTACCCCAAATTATATTGACTGACCTAGGAAAGTGTGTTCAAAGATTTTTTAGGAGTGAAACAATGTTGATATTCGTTTTTAGCACCCCAGGAAACCAAAAAATTTTCGAATTTTCGAAAAAATCGGAAAATAAAATTTTTAGTCCAAAATGTTTGCCCTACAATTAATATAAAGGATTGTATAAACTGCACCTAAGGACACAAACCGTGTCTAATTTAACAAATTAGAACCGGAGATAAAAAATAAAACTTTTTCCTACTTGAAACCCTATAAAATATAATTCCCTTGGCGAAATGGAACATTTTGAAAAAAAACTGCACGCAAATCGGTCCAACGTTTATTCCCTTATGGGATCTATAAACAATGTGTATTAGTGAATGATAAATGAATACAAATCTTAGCTGTTTTGACCTAGAATAGCTGAATAATTACTTTCCAAACTCTATTGGATTTAAATACACATAAGATAAATGTACTATTCACTAATTTATAATGATATTTCAGTCATTTGCAATTCTTTAGGAGTTACTGCCAATGAAGTTAAAATTAAGGCTACACTCCTCAGGTAGTGGTAAACTTTTTATCACCGTATTTTTCAAACATTTTTACTTAAGAATCTATGACAAACTAGTTTATACTTACTTCTTGGTGCAGCTAAATTTTAAGATATTTTTATTAGACTAATACGATTAATCCGACCCTCAGTAACTATATCCTGCCCATATTTTGTTGAGTTTTGAATAAAATGAAAAATTACCTTTAGACAATTATAGATCCCATAAGGGAATAAACGATTTGTACCTAGTTATGTACTATAAAAAAAAATCAACTGTTTGAAATTTCATTTATATCAATATAGATATGATTAGTTAGAAGTAAATCTAATAATTCATTATCTATGGAACAATTCTAATTTGTTATGCTCGACCTTATTTTATTTCTGTGATTAGCAAAAGTGTTATAATGTACATTGATAACTCATTAAATTTTACAGGTCGACTAAATAATTAAATCTTCAAGGAAGAACTTCATCCCAATGAGCGATTTACCTGAATAACAGAATGAAAAGTTTGAGAACTATTGCTCCATTGCAACTATTACCTGTACTTTGAAAATAATGCCTTGGTATGTCAAAGTGAAGAAAAAACCTCAGAGAAATTATAATAAGATAATATACAGAGATTATCTTGAATCATCAAGTAGTACAGTCCAACGTTTTACTGCTAATTATTAATACAATAAGAATTACAAATAAATTAAGCTCTTTATACTAATTCTGATTCGGATATGTAGCACCGAAGCGAGCCCAGGAAATGGGCTGTTAAAATTAGTTAACAAAATTACCAAGGTAGTCAAAAACCATATTCATAAACAAATAAATATTCTAATCATTGTTTTAGATCAATATGTTTTGCTATCCTTGCAATATACCCTCTGTTAACGCCATAATATATAATTACCTTGTAAATAGTATTTGAGTTTAATTAGTGTTTAATTTAGTTTTAGTTTTATTATTTTAATTTGAATTGGTTGTTTGAGAAGAAAAAATATGTGATTATATTTATGTGTTATAATGAATAATAGGAACAATTGCTAAGAGGCGTCACCTAGCAACGGACTGACCAACTTAGTTTTTTAAAGCAGTTCCGGCTAATTAGTGGCCGTGGCAGCGTCTAAGCAGCCCTTATAATTTAATAGTTTGGACATTTTTAGTGATTTAACCGTCATTACAGTTCGAAACCAGACCTTTTCTGTGTTTCGACTTAAATATGAATGGCTATGAACGTGTGTAACTAGCCCTGTCTGCGTTCATTTTGTCGGCTCGCCTAATACATTAATACGACTTTTGGATGTTTTGACTATCGATGGGCCACTACACCAACTTTGGACCATTACAGCGGTGTATTTAGCTACAAGAGCTGCGACCTAAACATCTCGGCAGCAATCTTCCTCGGACCTATCGGAGTGGAGCAGCTTGCGTCGACTAGTATTTGTTTTATATATATTTATTGGTGTATTTGTGATTTACTATTCCTCTACATTTAGTGTATTAAGTTTAATTCTCAAAAATCAATCTGAGAAGATTAAAATTTAAACAAAATATAGGAAGAAGATAGTTGACCATATGTAATAGATTGGAGGAAGATAGTCCGAGTGGCGATCAATAAAGGTATCAAAATAGTTTTTGTTACTATTTTGATACCTATATTGATCGCCACCCGGGCTATCTTCCCCTAAACAAAATATACATTTTAAATAACTTTAACATTTTTTCACCACTAGTCCAGCCAATGAAGACTCAATTAGGGATTATAGACGGAACTAATGGGACGGTCTTCAGGCCATCATAAAAACTAAAAAAACAAAACGATGTATCAATCTTAATTCAAAGAAACATAAAAATAACAAACAAACTTGTAAATATACATAACAATAAAGTAGTAAGATAGTAGTTGATATTAATAGGAGATAGCAACTACTATCTACCTAATTAACAACTATCAGCAGTATAGGACTCCAATGGGAGTCTTGGCCGAAAAAAAAAAAACTAACAACTACTATATACCGGTCTAATAAGCAGGAGATGAAGAAAACAATAAATAGGAGAACTTCTTTATCGAAGTATAATCAGTTGGTCATGATATTAAACAGTTCATTTCTGATGTTAGAGGTGAATTCAATAATCATTTAGTTAACTCACTCCTGCAAAAATATGGCATTGAATACCACATATCAGCTCATTACTCACCAGAAATGAATGGTAATGTAAAGCGAGAAGACCGTATCTTTATGGAAGCTGCTCATTCCATGATTTATTCAAAAGATTTTCTCATCAAACTATAGGTTAAAGTGATTCATGCAGTTGCATTTGTCTTAAACCGAACTGGACATACTGGAGTGGTTGGAAAAACACCGATACAGTTGTAGACCACTTTTCCTTTTCCCAAAATAGATTATTTCAGAAATTTTGGATGTAAATGTTTCGCACATGTCACAAAGCAGGTGCGAAAAAATGGAATAAGAAAAGTACTCTTGGGATTTTTGCAAGTGAAAATTGTGACAAAAATGGATTCAGGATTATACAAATAGTAATTTCCAGAAATGTTATTTTCTAGATAAAAGATAAATTAGAATATTGGAAGTTGGCTTTGAATAAGATTAGCATACTGAAGAACCTGTGACAAAAGAGAACCTGGATGTGGAGGTTTCCCCACTGACCATGATAATGAAGAAGTTCGAAGTTCAAGAACCAGAAGAGGGCTTGCTTATCTCCAAGATTTTATCTTATTTGCCGAGAATGATGGAAGTTTGGAAGATGTTTGATTATAAGCAAAAGGGTAATGGGTGGAAAGCAATCAATAGTGAGTTGAGCTCCCTTACTGCAAACAATGCCTGAACCTTAATGGAAGAAAATAGTTTCTAATCATTGGGTATTGAAAAGGAAGACCAATCCTGATAGTGTTATTGAACAGTCTTCAGTTCGACTGTTCCACCAATCTAAAAAAAACCGCCTCGGCGAGTACAGGTCCTCGTATTCCGGTTACGAACGGGGCACAATAATCTTGGAGCCCTGGAGCACCCTTTTCAGAAAGTTCTATATTTTCCTCAGTCTCCTTTGTGAGTGCGGAGAAGGTGAGCAAAATACCGAGCACAAACTTACAGGCTCTTTTCCGAACAAAGGAGGCTGGTCTGGGTCTTTACAACTGAGGAGTAAAAAAAGTAATACGGAAGCCTGGAGGACCTCAGGAATACTGACTGTGTTACCCCCTGACCTGACCATCTAAGGGAAAGAACGCAGAAGAAAAAGATTTGTTCAACAATTGACAATAACATTGTCTGGTATTTTTTTTCCCTTATTATAAATTTAGTAGTGTGATGAACATGTCGAACATTTTGCAACAACTGTTACAATTTATTTCAAGGTTATTATATTTAAAATAGCTTATAAAAGCTATTTAGTGAGATACAGTTCCACCCGGTAAGTTGGGAAATAAGATAAAAATTGTTGGAAAATTTCCTATGTTGCTGTTAGAGTAATTGCTCTAAATAATTTCTTCCTAGATTCTGTCTTCTACACCAGGGTGAAAATCGCTTTCCAAGACTAACAACGATAGTAGCGCGTTTTCTTGGACTTGCTGGTGACCTCTTTTCATTTTATTGTTGCTATCTTCCTCCAATGTTGCCATATCCTATGACACTTTCTGAGAGAATTTCTTGTATACATTGAACTCTGCAGTTCATCACATTTCTTCTGAACTTCGCCAAATAAAAACATATGTACCTCGATTGTTAAAATCAATATTTGGTCCTTACGTTACTGTTAAATGTATATTTTTATTTTAAACTTTTTTTTTTAAGCTTACTGATTTAACTGCAATATGATTCTGAAACAAATCGTAAATATTTTAGAGAGAAGTGAGTCTAAAATCTTGTATGTTAAAAAAAACTTAGGAACAGTTCCACTTCAATACTGTAATACTTGTTTCCATGCAACTTTTAAAAAATTTCAATCTTATGAGGTTAGTTAAATTTAAAAACATAATTTTTAAAACGAAGTTAAAGTTAGTTGTAAATGAATTTTAATCAAATTTCTTAAAGTACGGTATTACTAAAAACCAGTGCAAATTATGTAATAAAACTTCAACCTAACGACCCGGTAACCTCTCTGTCTAACTGATAATGTTATCTGTTGTCAGAATTTAGATCTTTGTTTTTCGTTATAGACGGTATCATACATTTTTTTTCTAATATAAAGCCTTCTGTTGCATGCAGTTGTAATTTAGTTCCTTCTCATATTGGATATAGTCATGTCTAGTTCAGATTCTTTACAGGAAAACTCCGAAACTTTGATGAATATCGTTTTGGATTTACCAACTCCTAGAAATGAAAAGCTCTCCGCTAAGTATAAAAGGTAATAATCAAATATTTGAATTCATAACAACATATAGACCTCTGAAAATAATAGTGTTTGTGAAACTTAATCTTTTTATTTGATAAATAATGAAGCAAGTATTTTGTTTTTGTGTTTGTCAGCTTTTTAACAATTAATTTTATCATTTTGGGTTTATTTAGTTTTCCCATATTTATCAGAATAATTTACAAATAGATTGGGTATCCTTTAATTTTTATTTTTTAGGAATATTTATTTGATCCTACAATATTTTTCTCCAAGTTTGGTTCACATTTACCCATAGAATAAAAAACTAATTTTTAATTTACACTTATCACAGAATTTTAGTGCCAATCAGTGAATATTTTTTCTCTTTAAAATAATGACATATTAAGAATGTAGCACAGCTATTTTGCGTTTATTGGTTTAATTTTATAAAGCTTAAAAATATTTAAAGTTAATTGATTATTGAAAAATTATGAAAATATATCAAATTTATTTCCAGACATGAGTATTCTTTAAAAAAAAACTGGTTGGGACAGAGGTCATTTCTTGAGTTAAGCCTCAATAAAAATTTTAAATAGAAACGTTTTTCAAATTTTTAGCACTTATATCAGATGATCCTGCTAAGTATCATATGATGTCCAAAGTTATAGTAACCAAATTCAAAAAATATCTCATGAAGTTCCTTGAAGCTTCATAATTAACATTAAATTTGAGATAGTAACAAAATCTGAGATTTGAGAAAAGCAGCATTAGATAGGGGCTCATTTAGAATGTAAGGACAAACATTTGAAGAATAAATATTAAATTAGGTTTGCAATGTATGGTCATTTGCCGAATTCATGCATTACACAGAGGTCAAATTTGAAGAGATATCTATGACTAAGATATACACAGCTGGTTGTAAAATAAAACAATACAAGCTATACTCTGACCTTAGAGATACAAAGATTAGAACCTACCTGTTAAAACTACGAGGCAGAGAAATTAACTGTTTTGTAAGTTACTCCAGAACTGAATTCATATTAAAAATATATTCTTACTTACCATAATGCACTAAATTCATATTAAAAATATATTCTTTCATTTTATAATTTGTATGCTTATTTTATTTATAGCTTTGAATTATCCTCTTTGCTTTTATCTTTTTTATTTTTATTTACTTTTTTTTCGTCTTTCATTGATGTGATTTTGTACTTGATGGAATTTTTTAGGACAGTAGTATGATGATAATGTGCTTTTGTACATGTAGTGTATTTACATTTTTCAAAAATGAAACTCTTCTGTAGGTCCCCTATGGAAGACAAAAATATTATTAGGTAATTATTGGAAGATTCCAGAACAAAGGCCTACAGTCTTTCATATTATCTATAAGTAACCAGTCTTCATTTTGCTAATTCAAGCATCTTTAGTATGTTATGGCTATAGACATGAGATGTGCTACCTCTATTGATTTAGTCCTTATTAGGCACATCATATGGTATACAATGCCAATAAATTATTCTTCAAGGCTTGTTTTCAATTATGTGAATTAATTGTACCCTGATAGACCTTGAATTGGTGAAACATTGATTGGTTGCTTATTAATTGTTTATAGTGAAATCTAGGACCTCTCCTTTGGATTTTGTAATCTTCTAATAATAACTAAAAATTATTTTACTAATATATTTTTAATATGATAGGAGCTTTGCTTATCCAACGGTGAAGGATAGACTTCCAGTAATTTTGTCTAAACTAGTGGATCTTCTTTATAGAGAAAAACAAAACATTATAAACAATTATGGAGAGGTATGTGAAACATTCATTTGATGTTTTATTAGATGTATTAATAATAGTGAAGTTTCATGTAATAAATGTTTTAAAATTATAATTTATTTGAATGAGTAACATCCTAGAAGTAGAGACTGTTTCTTCATGTTAATCTTCTCAAGATATTGTTGAAAGTTGCATTATGTATATAATAAAAAAATATTTCGAAAATCCAAGTTTAAAAAATTCTAATTTGTAATTTATCCATTTATTATGTTAAGAAAGTTACAAAGAATTAATACCTTTTTTTAGTTTATTAGTTGTTAATCTTGACTATGAATTGTGGAGGCACAAGTTTTGATTCTACTTCCTCAAAGAGGAATTTATTTTAAAAAATAAGGCCTGCAAATAATTTATCTAGTTTCTTTTGTTAAAAAGAAATGTCTGAACTGACAAAAAGTATTTTCCGTATCATATTCTGTCCCTTGTGTTGTTCCATACCAAATGCAAAATTTATATTGCATGTATATGTGTATTTCCTCTCCACTTAAATTTTATATTTCCTGATGTTTTTGATCTAATTAATAAAACAAGTTCAAATCATTACCTTAAATGACTTAAGTTTGTTTTAATTTAAGGATGCTGAAGAAGAATTAAAGTCAGCCATTGGAGAAATTTCGCAGTTGAAGAATCATGTCCAAACTGCTAAACCATTTGAGAAGTTCTCATCAAGTGATCCTGACACTCATCTATGGAATGCACATTTGGAAGAACTCATGAAAGAAGGAAGTACATTAAATTACTTTGAAGCTGTTTGGCTTGTGGCAGAATGTTACTTGTATAGGAAAATGCGAGAGATATTTGCTACTAAGTATGTTAAATTTATTTGCTTTTTAAATTTTTTTTATGCCTCCATGGTCTGCATTATCAATAAACTAAATAAAATAATACATTCCAATAATGTCTATGTCTAATTTATTTTTGATATGATTTATGTAGTTGTATTTTTCATTAATAAAAATATCATTTATGGTAATTATATATTTATATGTATATTTATGATAATTAAACACAAATATAATAAATTGAGTTATCTTAATTATACATATAAATATATAATTACCATAAATATTATTTTTATTAATGAATTCTGAACTACCAAATGGCACTTGGGTTATTCTGTACCATATATTGGTAATTCTAAGAAAAATGACCTTTTTGTCCCAAACCATTTTAATGGCTTTAAATTATAAAAAAAAAAAAAGTAATATCAGAAGAAAAAAAAACACGTAGAGAGCTTGGATCTGTTTATTTTAAACCATTTATAATAACAGTATATTTCTTCCAAACCATCATGATCAAAATTCTAAGTCGAAAGTCAATTTGTCATTACTCTGAATGCTCTTGCCAAGATTGCAAACTCTATTACATGTTATCTACAGATACTTTATATCTTTGTTGTGCAGTCTCACACCTACAGTTCCTAGTATGGTAATCCAAATGAAAACATAAATTCAATAAGCTGTGGAAACCTTTAAAAAGGCAGGCCCCAAAGCTTATGTCATACATCAGGCGTCCTATGTATCCTTTTTAAACTATTCCACTTAGCACTTTGAGGAGTTAGGAATTCGGATCACTGGGATTCCTATATTCACATCAAAAGCTCATTTTCTCTTTAGGATTAATTTATTGAAAGTTAACTGCTGGGTAAAAGCTAAATATATTCTTTGGATGTCACTCATATGATTGTGATCTTGAGATTAAAAAAAAGTTGTGGAGTAAAGGCAGTTATTATTGACATGCCACTAGTTATTTACACTTGTAACTTAAATTTGATGAAATAAGGATTTGAAGTCTTGGAGGTTTTCAAATTTGGTGCCGTTGCAAAGTTAAACCAATTCCTACCATAATGATCTTGCCATCAGCTGATAAAATGTTTAGAGGAAATACATTTCTTATCAAATTGCACCATTATATTCTTACCAATTTCATTAAGAAGGGCAGTGACTCAAAATTTTGCCTATTTTATCTTGAACTCTGAGCTTTTGTTTTTTTTAACACATTTTGATACCACTTCCTGATGTGAGTATCATTTTCAAATGTGAATTTTGATGAAATCTACAGCTATAAGGGTTGTAAATAATTGGATTTTCAAAATGTTCTATATATGTTGACACTGTGTCAACAATTGTTGAAAGACTTGTCATCGTTTTCCATAAAACTCAGTATTTTATAAAACTTTTGCTTATATGCGCCTACACTTCACTTTTTAATTTGTTACAGAATGATGCTTTTATTTTTAAAAATAACTAAATGATCCACTGAAGAAGGTCATGAAAAGGACAACTTTAAAAAGTCTAATTGTCTGCTGAAATAGGTACAAATTGAGCAATGCTTAAGGGTGACTTCATCACAGCCAAAGTGTTTACCAAAGAGAAGAAGGTAACCATGCCTTGTCAAGTTTTGGGGATTTCGGTTAAAAAGCTGGCTGTTAACCCTGTCAAAGCTTGAAAGAGACTGAATGAGATAACAGGGTCAGGATGAGATAAGAGCGCAGTTTTAATTACCAAAGCCTCTAGTGTTATTTAATATGTAAAACCAAAGTTCTATTTTCTTATCCTTAAAATTTCAATTGAAATGTACTAATGTAAATTTATCACCTACAATTTTGAATATAATTTCAATTAATTAACATTCTCATACCATTTTTTAATTCCTAGTTATGGGTAACAAGCTCAAAAGTGTTCAGAACCTATTATAAGATAATTTTGAACCTTTAAATAAAATATTTTTGTTCAAAATAAATTAATTTTTTTGGCGAAGAGGGCGTCAATAACTAATTCCTTTCTGTGTTGATAATCGGTTTTTGCGTGTTAATAACTCTTAAAAACTAGTTATTGGTTTTGGGTTTTCGAAAAACAGAACTTTTTATAGTGTTTTCACCAAAATTATAAGGTAAATATGTAAAAAATTTGAAACAATAGCATAGATTAGTTAATAAAAAAATTAATGGGAAAATAATTTTGTTGAAGTCATCAAAAACCAGTGCTTTACCCTAAATGTTTAATTTTTAATCAATTTCATTTAGCTTTTTCTCCATTTGTCAGTATGCTTTTATTTGTTAAAATGTGTTATCCACTCTCCTACAAGTGCTACTTTAGTATAAAATTTCAGTCATCTTGGTATTCAAAATATTATTGCTTAGATATTATAAATATCTTGATATATAAATAATTGACTGTATCAATACAAATTATGAAGAAGATGGTCAGGGGTGTGGTCACAAGAAAACAAAAATAGGTAAATAAATAGTTATTAACTATTTTTATTTTCTTGTGACAGTATCCCTGACCATCTTCTTTATAATTCAAATGAAATATATTAAAGTACAGGGAATTAATAATCATTTTGAAATAAAATAAAAAGGGCTTTGGATACTTTACATGGAAATGTTTAGTAAATGCTTCTTGGTTTTAGATAGGCACCCTGAAAATCCTTATCAAGAGTAGAAAAGTTTATTAGGATCTTCTCATTAAAACAAAAAACAGATTGATACAAGAAAAAAAAAAAGCATTTTTTTCAAATATCAAACAAGGTCACTTTTTTCTTAAATTGGCCATATTACTCCATACAGAAATATTATGAAAAAATCTATCTTTATTTAAAAAATTGTATGTAGTTTTTTTTTTGGTAGAACTTCGTTATTACGACCTCATAGGGACTGGGCATGAGGTTGGTCCTATAAAAAAGTTGGATAAACTGAAGCCCATCATTTTGTGAATTAGATATAGGTAATTAACAAGTGTAAATGAAATTCAAAAACATAACTTTTATTTGAGTTTTTATAAATACATACTTATGTAACAATTTTCTTTATAAATATTTCTTACATTAACAAACATTTATGTATTTACATATAAAATATATTATTATATTATAATGGTTAATTATGATAGCAATCAGTTTTTTTGCAATGATTTCTTAATTACCTATTGTTCTATATTTAAAGAGCTAATTTAAAAATGTTGATTGTTTTTTGAATAGTAGACTTTGTTATTTAAGGTGGAAGTATCGGTATCTAACTAGCTAAGATGTTGCTGAACAAACCGATGAATGTTTTCAATGCTTCTGGTTGGTAAATTGCTCAATACATCTCTGCAACCAGATCTTCTCCCCCTCCCCCTCATATGCAATTCCCCATCTCCATTAAAGTGAAGATTGGAAGGATGTAGCCATGGCTTTGATTAGAGGTCCAGAGAGAGGAATTCCTTTTTCTCTTACTTACCAGAACAATAACCAAACTGCTTCTTCCAATATCTCTGATGTTGGTTTTTTAATATTTTTTGGTTATTTTGTTCATAAAAAAAATTACTGAATGATATTAACTAGTCCTGATTCTTTGTTCAGTTATAGTTATATTCCCAACTGCTAATTCATTTGCTACTCTAACTTGTCCTTTACCTTTTCAATCCTTTCAAGAGTCTAAAGTTTTTCGGTCATTGAATGCTGTATTATTTTTTCAAAATACTTAGTACATCTGTTTTGCAAAAAACATTAGTACATCTGATATGAACACTATGAAAGTCCAAATCCAAACCTATATTTTAAACTTTGTGTAAACAAAAGTGAATCAGTTTTTTTAAAAAAGTATACAAATGCCTGGTTTTCAGTTGAATAAATATTCAAAATTTATTTAAGAAATTCTTATGTTAAAAAGTTGTTTATGCTTGAAGACTTCAAAAGTTGAATTATTGGGAGGAATTCTAAAAAAAAAAAAATTGATTTATACAGTATATTGAAGCAACAAAGTTAGTTTTAGGGTTCACTGTAATAATAATTTCTAGATTATCATATTATATTAAAAGCAAATTTTTGTGAGTCTGAAGCTCTAGAAAATTTGTTTGCACAACTATTTACTGATTGAATTATAGATGAATGACAAATTAAAATCTTAATTTAATTTTGAATTTTCTTTAGGAGCAGCCTTAATCTTATGGATTATTTCTGTTATCAGAAGTCTGTTTTACTATCTGATTCTCTGCCGGCTATAGGACCTGTTTTGAGTCACATGGAGAAAGAAGGTCTTTTAAATAGTTCAAAGTCATTATCGAAGACTCAGATGCAAGAGGAACTTACCATGTTATTGAAGGTTTTTTGTTTAGAATAATAATTATGGTACTACTCCTTGCAAGTTAGGGAAGGCCATCCCACTGTTGCCCCTATCTTCCACAATTCGGCCTTCTCTATCTTGTCTAGAAATTTGAACGTAACAATAATTTCATAATTGGCTGTATGAATGTCTTTATCAGATTCTATAAAGAATCCTCAAAACCTATGATAATGTTGTAAATAAATGCCTTTGACACAATGCTAAATGAGTGAAAATCTTAGTTAGTTCATTTTTATTAACATGTTAATTGATGATCCGCTTGTGTGATTCAGTTATAACTTAATAATTTTTTTTTTACTTTAATGAGTACACTGACAGACAAAAAAAGTTCCTACCGAGATTTAGGCAATTTTATTACTGAATCTTTACTTTGTTGTGGGGTAAAAATGAATTTTGCATAACTGTTGTATGTTCATATTCAAGCCATGGTTGTATGTTTTCTTAAATAAGCTTTACATAAAACTCACTGTTCATCTGCTAGAAAAATCTTTTTTATTGGTAAACATAGTTTTAGTCCACATATCCTGTGATGAAGCCAACCAATATTGCATCACTTCTAACCTTCTCAACTGATTAATTTTTGATAACGGAATAACTTTGTTAGTTTTTTGATATCGAAACCCTATTTTACCTCTTTTTCCTCCTTATGGTACAGGTCGAAACTTCTCTGTAGATGTGTTGAGGTGATTAGCTCTCCTATGCACTCTGTCTTTAAATTTCTCATTTTTTCTTACCTCCACACATTTTTCCTACCTTTCTTCTTTTTTGCCCACATATAATCTGTTATAAATATTTTTTGTACTAAAGAAAAGGGAATTCCACATTTTCCTCGCAGCTCATCATGTGGCCCACATCACATTTCACTGTTGTAATAACATCTTTGGAAAACACTATGACTCATTTAGGAATTATATAGGTGCACATTTTTATTTGTCCATAAACATTATTCAAAGATTTGTGGTTAATCCTTTACAGGGTTTGAAAACAAACACAAGCATTAACAATGTAATCAATTTTTAATAAACAGTTATGTCTCTACTTTTTAGCATTATTGCAGGACTCAATTATAAAGAAAGCGGTGTGCACTTTTTTTGTCCATTAGTGTACTTAATGTTTATATTTTAACCTTTGTCAAATTTTGTTCAAAACAAGTTTTATAAAAAATTCTGTTAAATTCCCTGAACCTATTTCTAGCAGCCATGTCTAAGTCATATAGATCATTGTTGATGTCTGGCATGCACACATCATTCACATACTCAAGTTCTCTTATCTGGAATCTTTTTCGTCGGTTCAAATATCTTTGTTGAATGTTACTCTCACTAAGATTTTTAGTGGTTGTAAAGAACATTTTAAACTTTCCTTTTTTTCATTAAAGCTAAGCAACTCTTTAAGGAATGTTAGATGAAATTTCTGACACATTAAACTTCTTGTCTTTCTGCTCTCAATGCTGCTGAATACCAAATTCTATTTAGCATAAGTATGATACTGAAGAATACTGAGGGACGTCACTAATTCTGAAAGCTGTCCCTATTTAGAGACCATAAAAAGTTTTATCCTTACCAATTCCTGGACCATCTACTTAGGAACCCTTTTTGTTCTTTAACAAGTTAATTGCTGTGACTATCTTTATTATTATGTTAGGATCCTCGTCTATTTAATATTGATATATCTCGCTATTCCCCTCATTCTCTCTTACAATTTCTTGTGTAAATCCATCAATTGATTATTCTCCTACCTGGTTTAGTAGTATCTTGCCTAGTTCTCACATCAACTCTTTCCATTTATTCAGAATGCAAATGAATTCTTTGAAAAGTCTATTATATATATATATATATATATATATTTTAAAAATTATATTGTAATCAATGTATTTTATTTCATTTCCTAAAGTTGTTATATTTTTTTTAAAGTTAAAATATCACCATATTCTTTTGAATTCTGAATAAGAAATCTTATTTATAGTCATATATTTAAAATATTTTTTCATTTCTGTTTTATAAATATGTGTAGTGTTCACTTTGGGCGAACAGACTAGATTTATCATTGGCTGGAGGAACTACTGAGGTTCAATCTGACTTACTGCATCAAGTTGAACATTGGGATGGCAATATTTTAGCAAATGATTTGCAACAGGTATCAAGTCTTCTGATTGCGGCTAAAACTAGTAATAAAATTGTAGGTAATAAATTTATTCACAAGAATATTAATTTTTCATGTTTCCAAGATTATGGTTATTATCCTAGCATATGAGAGTTAGCTCATTTTTATTATTATTATGTGTTTTTTAATAGGGTAGTAATGTTTGATGTGTATACTACATGGTTGGTTGTATTTGTGATAGATCTTTGGACATAAATTCTTTTTTATAAAATTACTGGTCTTTATTTTGATTTAATTATAAATTTTAAAATCAATATGAATTTGCTTGGATTTTTTAAAATCAAATTTGTTTGATTATTGGTCTCTGGGCAGTTGATTGACCTATTCCATGTCAGAATGAAGATTCAAATCCATTTCTTTGAGTCCGTGAAGATAATAGACTAAAAGTCTATTTTCACAGGCTGGATACGAAAGTGCTGCTTCTGACTTGATAGTGCTTCCCCATCACACTATACCACTGAATCTTCTTTTCCTGTCTTAATGATTTCCTCCCTATAATATCATAAATTTCTAATCTTACAAATCGATATCATTTGACAGGTCCCTAAGGCTTTTACCAAGTGAGGTTCATTTATCAAGTCATTGATGAATAATTGTTTTTATAAAGTTGCTTGATTTTATTTTTATTCATTATATTTTAAAGTATCTTATGATCAAAAGCCCAGCAGGAAATCATTTTTACCTAAATATACCTAATTAAGGCAGAGTATGGGCTTATTTTATTATTTTCTGTAATATGTAATGTAATTTATTTGTTTAAATTCTAATTAATCGATTCCTCCAGCTGGTACTTGATCTCAATATATGTTTTCATCGTTATTTGGAATGGACTACTTTTTCAGTGAAGATTAGGTTTTAGAAATAAAAACACCAAAAATCCTGAATTATTCCAATGCATATTTGCAAATTTGCTGCTGATATGTTTTGGTAAGTAAAGTAGGGGAATGTTCAGGTAAAGTGAGGGGATAAGTTTGATAGCTGCTGAGTTACATCCTGCCATATGACCCAAACCTCGCTTGGTAAATTGTTTCCAGCTTCAAAACTTCCAACTAAAAAATACCTTTCAGTTTTTAGTTTCACTCTGATGTCTGCAAGTAAACATAAATAGTTTGAAATGTATTTTATTAGCTTGTTTAAATAAATAAAATAAGCTAGCAATAAAAATATAGAAATGACTCACAGTATGGATAATTTTGTGTCTCTTTAACATTGTAATTTTGTTTCTTTTAATTTACCATTTAACTGTCAATGTATAAATTTGAAATTAAAATTTCTAATAAGTTATAATTTTATTATTAATGAAAAAAGTATTGGCTTGTTAAAAATGAGAATTAAAATGCACCCTTTGCATAATACTGGTTTAAATTCTTAATATTTATAATTTCCTGATTACTATATTTTTTTTCATTTCCAGATTTTGTTACTGACAACAGTGGTTTGGAATTTCTTTGTGATTTGTGTCTTGCTGACTACCTTGTTTCCAAATGTAATGTTAAACAGTTAAATTTCAGGGTAAAATCCATTCCCTGGTTTATATCTGATGTAATGTCAAAAGATTTATTCCAGACAATTGAAGATGTTAGGTCAAGTCCCAATCCTATGTACCAAAAATTTGGAGAACGTTGGCAGAAATTTATTGATGAAGGTAACGAATCTGGAATATCAATGGTCAACTTGTGTAATAATAAAAAAGGAAGATGGTCTGGGTAATTCCTTCTATATTGGCAAAACTAATAATCAACTTAAAAACCGTATTTTCCAGCACAAAACTTATATCAACTCTAGTAACCCTACTGCCTCTAAATTGTCAGAACACGTTTTAAACCTCAATCATTCTTTTAACTTTGATACTACTTCAATGCTTCCTACTGTCCCCAACCATAAAAAACGCCTCACCTCGAAAGCCATTCATATAAATTTAACACAGAATTATGTCAATCATAAAAGTCGATAAAGACTGCATCTCCCTAACATACTGATACATCTTATACATTATAAAATCCCCACTATTCTTCTTTTCCCTATGTTCTGCATTTTAGCTCACTTTCCTGTTATGTCTTTTATGGTGTTTTATTTTTTTAATTCTTACCTCCCCCCCCCTCTTACTTAATTTCATTACTTTATATTTACTATCCATTCCTTTTCTTTTGTCTTTATATATCTTATTTTTAATTTATATTCATATGTTACTTTCAACTTTAGTATACTTCCATTCTAATTACTTTATTATTATTATTAGTTATATAGTTTCTATTATATAATTTACACACCTCTGAATCTCTATTTATTTTGTATATTTTCTTTTCTTCATCATATTATATTTATTGTATGCATTCTTTTAACTTGATTTCTTTTGTGTATTCTATACGTGTAAAATTTTTTTTTTAGTATATTTTCTTCCCCCTCCCCTATTATGTATATTATCATTTAATGGATGCCTATCTTCTATACTGTTTACCTTAAAATTATGTTCAAATGTTATACTCCCCACTCCCCTCTATACATGCTGTCAAACAGTTCACTTTATAGTTCTATCACTATTTGAGTTTTCCTTTGACCGCACCCACCATCTTCCTTTTCTAGAATTGGTTGTGTGTAATAACTTGTAACAATAATTATTATTGTACCTAATTTTTATATGAGATACCTTAAAAAATGTATTTCAACTCTTAATCTTTTTTTTATCTTCTTAATCATATTCTCTTCAACCACCGTTAATGTTTTTTATGGATAAATCGTGCCAGTGTGATTGATAGTGATAATGGCATAAGTCATTTTTTTTTTTATTTATATCTATCAGAAGAAATCAATCGAGTTGAGATATGATGTTGGAGAGGAAGAAGGGGTCCAGGTGACCATTAGTGGATATTGATGAGGTTCTGCAGGAAGGTATTGGGTCAAATCCGTCCAATAGTACTTGCGAATTTGCCAGGGAAAGATACTGTTAGTTGCCATCTACACTCCATGGGGAAGGTGAAAACTAGTAGACTGGTCTCTCACGAACTTACTCCTCAACAATCAACTAAGAGGTTAGAAATTTGTGAAAATTGATTGAAAAACGCTTCTAGTATGAGATTTTACCGGAAGATTATTCCCTGTGATGAAAGTGGATTTACTGGCAAAATCCAAATACCGACAAGGGCTAAAATCACAGTCAAACTGCTTTTTCCGGTTGCTGCAAGGGGGCAATTTGAAAAAAAAAACACATGCTTTGCGTTTAATTTTCCATTTTATTATGTCAATGGACTGTTCTTAAAGTGAAGTGCATTTTCTGTAATAATAATTATTATAGTCGTGTTTAGAAAAAAAATATATAAACTTAAATGGTTGATATTAACTTAATTATAATCAAGTATCTACCAGGGAGTCAATGTATGGAAAGTAAAATAAGAATAATGAAGTAAGAAGTTTATTGTTGCAACAGTTGAAAGACATCTAAGGAATGTTTATTTGTGTTATTTTATAATGTTTTTGTTTAAATTTAACTTTGTGTACTTATTTTAATGGTAAGAAATGGTATACAATAACATTTAATTGTTTTTTTACTCTCTGAAAGAACAGAGTAAATATTTTGAAGAACGTAAATGATATTTTATAATTATAAATCTAGTAAATTGATATGGTAAAACATATGTGATAAATTATATTTTATGTTATTTTTACTTATTAAACAAATAGATAAATTATTCAATATTATTTTTATCCATGTTATATTATCGAATCGATTATATTAGCTCTTGATGAGAGAATAGATTAAGATGATATGATGAGGATAGATTAAGATGATATTCTTGTATTTATATTATTACTACAAGAGATAAAATGTCTTTGTAACTAAAAAATATTTTGTCCTTAGGTGTTTGGCAAGTTAAGGTGGACCTATACTGGTGCCTTGGTAAAACCTATTCTGAAATGATTGATTCCGATCCTCAACTGTACAATGAATTATGCTCTTCCTCACTTATTATTTTCAAAGGTGATTTGAACTACAGAAAACTTCTTCAAGAAATCAATTGGGATCCAACTACTCCTTTTAGTAAGGCTATTGGAAACTTCCACCCTGCTCCTCTAGTGACCATGAGAACTTGCAAGGCTGACCTCATTTGTGGCCTTGAAAAGGATCTTGACAACGTGATGAATGCTCAACATGATGACTGGCTTGTTTCAGGAGACTTTGCTGTTGTTCAGCTTTATTCACCCTGAATTTATATAATTTCTAATTTCATTTAAATTTACCAAAAAAAAAAAAAAAATTTAAAGCTGGATAAAATTAGTTTAATCTACTTGTACATAGTAAATGGGTTTATTTAATTTTAATAAAGTCATCAGATTTTATATTGCTGATCTTTAAAGTTTACCCAATCTAATATGTCCCAAGTATTTTTTTTTTTTAAATGTTTTTAATTACAATCCAAATTAAGTTTTATAAATCTTCAATCAATTGAATAAATATTTTAAATAAAGCAATGAGCATATTATAAATAAAGCAATTTTCTAATTTATTTTAACTCTTTAATTAATATGTTTTGTAACTAACCACATTTTGAATGTAGAAATTATTAATAATGAGGTGTTTATAATTGATCATAGATTCAATATGAGGAGATAGTTGGGGGTGCAGTCTGTAATGATACACAAATAAGTAAAACTTATTTATTTGTGCCGAAGTTCAAACCTGAATTTCAGGCTTTCATCAGGGCTAAATAACAAAACGAGATAAAAATCTTAATTCAAAGAAAAATAATAATAAACAAAGTTAGAAACATAAATAACAATAAAATAATTAGATAGTAGATGATACTAATAGAAGATAAAATATAATATTGTAGAGGTCAGAATTATACTAAATAAATAATAAAAAAGTTATTAAAAACAGACAGAGCTTATGTAAATAAAGAAATAAACATTATGAAAGGTGCAGGAAATGTGGAATGTAAATAATGAGTAATTAAAATTAACATAATAAAAATATGTAAGTAATGATTAAAAATATATAAATAGTGAAAAAAATGAAATGAACATAGTGAACAATTCTAAACATAAGTTTCCATCAGGCCTAATAAGAAGGAAGATAAAAAATGACACTATTGTAGAGTGAAAACCTGGAAGTATTATAAAGCATTAAAATATATATGTAGATAATATACAACCACAAAAATATATGATAATTATA
>NW_027114174.1:447580-464059 GCF_000696795.3 Halyomorpha halys
CTAAGTGTAGATGCAGTTGTTATTTAAACAAAAAATAATGTTTAATAAAACAAAAATAATAAGATGTAACGATAATGTTAAGTTAACATCATATGTACAGAAAATAAATTAAGATAGAAACACTGGGTAGAAGATAAACTTTTATTTTCAGATAATAAATTCTGAAGAAATAGGAATATTATTCTATTTCAGTAATAAATGTATTATATTGAATAGATATAGCATAAAACGTAATCATTAATGGGTCCAAAAGACCTACCTGTCGCTTTGCGAGTTAAATCTACTAATAGTTATATTTTGTATAGGTTCCAGTCAACATAGGTATTGAAGTATGAACAAAGAAAGAACTAAAACCTTGAATAAGGTTCAACAGTTTCACTTATAATCTGTTTATTAAAATTATTTGTTTTAGAACATTATCAATTTTACCCTCTTAATGTGTTATTAAGATAAAATTAATCACTTTTTTAAAATATAAAGAAGATGGTCAGGGTTGTGGTCAATAAAAAAACTAAACACATAATAACTTTTTGTTTCATCAGATTTCATGACTGTTATTATTGTTTTAGATATAATTGTTATCATTGTTTGTTTTCAGAACTATTTAAAATGATTATTGATTTGTGATTGAGGGACTAATTTTATTTTTTATTTGTTGTAATTATTAATCATTGTACATATTTTGTTTCTGGTTATATTGGTTAATTTTCAGAAGTGTTCAGAATTAATTGTAATTAAATTTAAAATTTCTGTCTTTATTTTAGTATGGATATCATGAAAAATTTTAAATAGAACTGAAGCAACAATGTTAAGCATCAATAGCAAACTTGTTCGAATATAACATTTTTAAAATGTTTAACTAAGAAAATTGTTAAAAAGTTGTAGAGTAAAAATGCAGTAGTGGATTAGTTTTTTTTATCAAATAACAATCGATGGTATTTATTTACTTTTTGGATTGATAAAGAAATTATTCTGATAACTAATAGTTTATAGTGAGAGTAGCTGAATAAATCTCTAAAGATGTAATATGTATAACACTCTATGTATACTGTGTTTTTGTTTATGATGGTAGTCCTCAAGAGTTCAGATTGCAACCAACTAGTGAAGCATGGAATGTAAGGCCTCAGTCTGGAGGTATTAATCTACAGACTAACAGCTCCAGTTCTGAGCTTACTGAGAGTAATGTTCTAAATATTTCTGATCAAACCAATAAGTTGATTTTGGAGCCATTCCAAACAGATTCAATAGAATAGTAGGTTCCATGGAACTGATCCAACAGTTTCAAACCATCCCTAGTTCTGTACACCTGATGTCCATGGTGTGTAGTGCTAAAAAAAGAGATTACGAAATATAGATATGTGGAATCAAGGCTTATTACTCTTCGGCCATATCTCTCTAGGGGAGAATACCCTAATCGAATGTGGTCCATTGGTTGACCTTCCAACAAATCCAATTATCCTTCTGTTCATCTACTCTTATACCTTAATGGATAGGTACTGTTTAAGGTCTTCAAGTGCTCCTTTGTCACCACACCTCAGTAATTGATAACCCTGATGTGACATACCAGCTTTGACGTAAAATAGAGAATCCAAGATGACAAGAGGGACAAAGGAACTAAGTATTCAAGACAATCCTCCACAGATAGATCACTATCAGGACCTGTTTCACAGTGTTTGTTTTCAAAAATTCAATTTTTCTGTCTAAAATAAGAATAAACTTAAGATTCAATTTATCTCCAAATCATAAGTTAGCAACATAAAACCATCATTTATTCATGTCTTTTATTTCTAGTTCTATTTTCAATGAATTAATTAGATATTAAGTTGAACTAAAAAAGTATCTGTAGGTGGGCCCGCTCAAGTTAAAAAGTATTGTTAAGGAAATATCTTTTAATGTTTAAGAGTATCCACACACGGTCGAGAAGCCCTTGTAAGCATGTTATTAGTTTGTTTTGTTTTTTTACTAACTGATTTAATGTTATAAAATTTTATTAATTGCATTGGATTCTAAAAAATATGATTTGTGTTAGAAAACAATAAATTTCTTTTCCACATCTTCATTATCACTCCTTTCCCCGATGTTCCAAGTTGTCTAGTATTGGCATTTACATAGTATTGGTATATGAAAGTAAAAAGAAAGAAGTGTGCTTACAAAGTAACATAGCATTCCAATCTGAAATGACAATATGAATCCAGTATGGAGAGGTTGACTTTCATTTCTTGGTTAATCAATAGAATATATCTTAACTTTTTCACTGTGACTAGAATAGGTTGGTAGCATGTCATTTCTGTCCTGACCGGTGTCCATAAGAGCACTAATCCCTAATGAACAACAAATTTTTGGGTACACACTAAAGGAAACCATCCAAACCTTAACTACTGTTATTCCCGTATACTTATGCCAACTTACCTACCAGGCTGGTTAATTAATTATCACAACAGCATTTTCTTATAACAAAGATTCAAAACTCAATAATAAACAAAGATACTTTTTATCAACCCAAGTTGTTAAAAGATCAGGAGCTAAAATGAATTAAAAAATACTAATAAGTGGAAGCATAACAACCACAATAGGAAAAACTAAGGTAATACAAGAAAAAATAAAGGTTGGTCTCAGGAGGAGTTAAAACACCTCTCTTATTGCCAATAGTAATTAACATTTTCATAAAAATAACCACCAATGAAGGGTTTGAAGTCTTCAGAATGTTCATGACTCAACATAACTACTACCGGCGATATATATACAGATGTAAAGCTTCAAAATTATAGTATGTTTTTATATAAAGATGAGTAAAACATTTTTTTTACATTTTGAGGGCAAAAGTAATTTAGATAATTAAAAATTTTAACAACTACTAAATAGGTTAAGCTATATTTTCAATCATCGCAGCAAGAAATTTGAAATATACATACATATTTTATTACATACACATAAATATAGTTGGTCATCAACATATAATAATGGAGGCATTGACACTGAGAAGTAGTAGAGCCAACGAACAATAAGAATATGTAAAAATTATATGGCATTTTTACCTCCATATTTTTACTTGTATATTATTATATTTAAAATTTATATAAATTTGAAGAATATAGTGGCTAAAAGAATAGATTATTCTTTTTTTAAATTAAATAAGGATTTAATATCTGACAAGCACACAAATAATTTTAGACAGGAAAGAGAAGTGATAAAGATTATTAACATATTATTCTGGAAATGAAAACAAATAAATTAACCAGCATCCTATCTTGATAAGAAGCGATGCTGCAATGTAGAATGTGTATGCTTGCCGAAGAAGTACGAGTGACTAGCCCTTGCTGGATAGCCCTGTGCCGCCACTGGCAATGGTTCACTGCACTGCTCGGTGCTACTTAATCTACTACAGGAGCAGCTTAGCCTCAGCCTATGAATTGTTAGAACTCCATCACTGCCTTTAATCGAGTCCTCTTCCTCTATTCTTTCTCCTTCTACCTCAACCTCCTCTTCTCGCCTTACAGTAATGCAAGCCCTTTCAGCACGTTCTTCAGCAACATCTAATTCTAAGCTGTTAAGTTTACCTGCAACAATATAATTAAATTGATTAATAAAAACATATAAAGTAATAAATAATATGTATTTATAAAAGAATATATAATACATAGCAAATATTTTTATAAATCAAAAATAAAATCAACTCCTCAAAAATGTAAACTTACTAGCTGTCTGTTCCATAACAAGCTTCTTGTGTATACAAGCTTGTTCTTTCTGAGTCAAAATTCGAACATCTTTTACAGGCATTTCCCAATAAATAGTAAATATTATATCAATACCAGTTGCATTAATAGCATCAACTAATGTTGCTGAAACCAAAACATTTTTCCGTTAATTATGTCTTAGTGCTAAATCATCACTGCATACAAATATTTAAATATTAATTAAAATTCATCTTTTGGTTTATTGGAAAGGGGTAATTAGGATACCAAAATACCGGAAATTCATAACTTTTTTTTCTGCTTTACAACCAGCCATGGTCCTGTGATGCCACTGTCTGTTTTCGGTCCCCCTCTCCTTCTGGTTCTATCAATTGGTAATGTTAGCAGCATTTCTCCATTCATCATCATGGTAATACGCCCTGTGTATTTTAAACGTCTTAGCTTCAATGCTCTGATAACGTCAGGTTCACCAAAGGCATTCTGTAGCTCCAGGTTTTTTTCGTCTTCTTCAACTTTTCACCTCCAAAAAGTTGGTAAAGAATTTTTCTTTGAAGATCAGGAGCTCTTTTTCAGTAGCTTTTGATGTTGTCCAATATTCAAATCCATTTAGAATCACGGGATGTATCAATGTTTTATAGAGGTGTAGCTTGGTCTTTCTGAAGAGTATTCACCTATTCATCTGTTTTTCTCAGGCTAAAGTAACATCAGTTGGCTGTGTAATCTTTCTTACTGCAATATCAGGGATAGTTATAACTAGAGACTGGATTTTCATGCAATTGCATCTTTTGGTTTATTACAATTTCATGATAAATCAGAATAATTTATTTTCATAGACATGCTCATATTTCAAAAACAGATTGATTTGAACCAAAGCTAAAGGAAAGTTAGTTGAGGAATAATGTAATAATGGGGTTAGCATCAAATTACATCCATTACTTTCATTAACTTAGTCACAAATGTATTTTCTTGGACGACTATATTTCAAAACGGCTTTTCCCATTTTGATTTTATTCTTAGAAGACAAATCATTGACCATTAAATATTGAAATATCGGTAATCATGTATCAATTGAGCTATTGTTAAATGAGCTGTTATATTCGGGAAATTTTATTAAATTGTTTAGCACATCATGACTATGTGAAATATAGTGTGCTATAGTAAAATAAGTCAACTGAATCAAGAAAAAGAACTTTCAATTCATCTTCCCTTACCAGTTGATCTTGCTCTAGGTAGAAACCCATTTTGATAATTAGCAAAACGTTTCATCTCCTTGCCATAGCTCATTTTTTCATCCCTCCCTTCATCGTGGCTAGTGCCATCTTGATAAGAAGCCTCATACCTCATTGCCAGTTCACCCAAGTTAACTGATGGCAACCTGTTAAAATTATGACATTAAATAATCTATTAAATAGTATGAGGTACAATAAAATAAACAAAATAACGAACACAGGCATATTATCGTCATAAGGTAAATTCCATTGTGATTTATCACCGTTTCCTCCATCCATATACTTGCCGAAACTAAAAGCATTTTTCTTTTCATCTGAAATACAAAACAATAAAAATCATTAAATAATTACTAAATCATTACTGAAATTAATAAATTATTCATTCTACTAGTTTAAAAAATCATAATTTGTATAATAATGCAATAAAATTAGATCAAAATAAAAAACCTAAACCAGTGAAGGGTAAAACCTTCTTTTCTCATAGCAAGCTTAATAATCAAAAGTTTGGAGGGAAGACAAAAAAAAAAAAAAAATATTTGGCCATTATATTGTGGTTCGAACCAAGATTTATGGTTCTGAAAAGTGAAATGAGATGCTCCTTTTTTTTCTGATAAAAGTCCTAATCAATTTCCAATATATACTGACACAATCCTATTTTACTATTAAAAAGAAAATATACAAAATACCTGCAAAAAAAAAAGAATGACTTAGAGATAATTAATTTTTCTTTTAATATTAAAATGGAAAATTATGTTTTTCTAGTATCTACTACAGGCCAGATTGAAACTTTAGGTGGGCTGCATGTGACAAAAGTACCACTAGTTCGCACATTTCTGCTGCAGCCATGGTAGGGTAGTAATCAATTAATTTGTAAATATTTATAATGTCATATATCTTATGTTAAATAACTTATTGATAAAATATGCAGTATAATCATTAAGTTTAACTGATTATAATGAAACTCAACAGCCTAATCCCACATAAACCGAATATCACTAAATTCGTAAACCTCATACAAATTTTTTTAAACTCTAAAATTTCTTTTTCTAAATTTGGTTCATTAATTTTTTTTTTGGAATATCTTATTTTAGTAAGCATTTTTATTTACAATGCTTGTAGATAGATTTTAAACACAAATTGTGTTTTACAAGCAATGTAATTACATAATAAGACTTTGGTATTCAACTTTTGATTTGCCTCAGAGACTTGAATAAAGTCCTGCTGCCTTAGTAACTTTTCAGAGATTAAGTTTAGATTGATGAAGTTCATTCATATACTAATAGTGAATGACACAGTCCCTCGGCTTCCAGTCAAACCACCATGGGTTTTCATTAATACCTCTTCCAACAATATACAGTCATATTCTGCACAACAAATAAGAAGCAATTTTTTTTTTTTAGACACTTTTAATACTTGTTCTAATTTTACCATTGTTTTTTTTAACTTGATTCATACAAAATACATTTTTTAATTTAGAATTTAAAAATTCATGCTACAATAACATGTTTCCTTGTTTGGCTATCATTTAATATATACATCATTTATAATAAATTTAAATGATAATATTTCATTCCTTCATTTATTTTACTTTTTTTTTTTTTTTTTAAGGCAATCCACAGCGAAGGTGATGTTTGCCTTGTTATCTATAGGTGACCAATCTATTTTAACCATGGTGGGGGTCAAGTTTTTCATTTTGAGGGACTGCCACTTAATGAAAAAAGTCTACACCCCCAGACCAGATTCGAACCAGTGCCGCCCGCAGATCTCAGAACCATAGAGCTAGGCCTAACCATCTGAGCTACGGACGGCCCTAGAAAACATTTATTTTTTTAATAATGTAACAAATAATAATTATAATGCAGAATTAAGACAATAAAAAGCAAATAATTTTATTTTTTAAAACTGAGATATACCTGATTGAGAAGAAAAGTGAGATTTATGTCGATTTTTGTGTAAGGAATTTACATTTGTATCACTTTCATGGCTATAGTTCACAACAAAAGGTTTGGTAGTTCCCATGTTCTCTGTATTATTATCCCATACATTTCCTTAAATCAAAATTAGGATGAACAAATTAACTCAAGAAGTGGTATGACCAAATAAAATTAAAATCTAACTAACTTGATGAATAGAGAAGAACACCAGGTGGTTCAATATGTTGATTTAATAAATATAACTGCACATCTTGGCTACTGTTAAACCTCAGCTTGCAAAGATCGGAATGTGTTTTATCGTATAAAGTTGTTCCTAAAACAAAAGAAAATGAATAATTATGTCAAAATAATATTATTTTTAAGACTTTTGTTTCTGATATAATAAATTCTAAAGTGTAACCATGGCTTAATGAGGAGACAAATATATCTAGATACATAAGATAGGGTTTTCACCACTTTTTTTCCTTCTTAACCTGCCTCTGCAGGAGACTTTTATCACTGTCTCCCTCTTCCCTCAAGCATGACCAAATCTTAGACAGTTCTTTTAAGTTAGTGAGTTATAATTTATATGTTGAACCTCTCTTCACCATTTCATTTACAACTTTTCATGCTTTTCTTGTTTTTGGCATATCTCTACAGTTCTCCAAATTTGGTTAGAAGGTTGAAAAGGTTATATATTATTAATTGAAGAAAGATGGCCCAGGTGGTAATCAAACTATTATTACCCATATATAAACCTTTATTCTTTGCTGACCGCACCCCCCGACAAACTTCTCCAATCATTAATCTACGGTCAACTATCTACAGGTCGAAACGTCAGCATAAAATAAATAAATATGGTTTTGTTTATTTATGTTGTTCTTTGCTGACCGCACCCCCCGACAAACTTCTCCAATCATAAACTTTTATTGTTTATAGCAAACCTGCATAGTTTCTGCCCTGATGTAGACCAACAACTTGGGTCAAAAGGTAGATTATAATAATTTTTTTCCCAGCTATTTTTGAGAACTCTTAGTTGACCACTATCCAGATCATTCTCCTAAAATTGAGCTAGAGTTAAAGAAGTGGATGTGGAGACTCAACTTTTATCTCCCACTCCCGCCATTTTATTTATTTATTTTTTAAATTTTGTAAACCTATACAGCCCTTCCAAATTGAATAAAAACTAGCATTCCATAAATGAATCAAAAACAAGAAAAAATTTTTAATATGACATTCAATTAAGTTGCTAAGTAAACAAAATATTTTCCACCAATGAATATTCAAAATACAGCATTTCTCACCTTTGGCAAATGTGAATTTCTGCTTTTGATTTGATTTTGAGGTACTGCAAGTTGAAGACCAAAATAGGAACATATCATTCCCAACTCCGGAAAAACTAATTGATATTGCTGGTGATGTTATTTCACCATTACCAAGTATTGGTTCATCTAACAGAAATTTACCAGAATCGCCACTAGCTATTCGGCTCTGAAAGAAAGCCCAAATGAACATTTTTAATAGAAATATAAGGTATATTTACAAAATAAATGATGATCAGACTATTAAGTACTAAACATACCTCTGAAAAGTAATATTCAGGAAATGTTGATCCAACCATGTTTGTGATTAGTAAATCTGGATATGCATCATTATTGAAATAAGCAGGAGTAGGTCCTCTGAAATAAAATTGAAATCAATTACACTATAATATCTAATAAATAAACAATACAAATGATACTCAGAAACTGTATTTCTGTTCATGGTATTGAATTTATTTAAAAATAAATCATATATACATTTATGTAATGATTTTCTATCATAACAAGGAAAGGAGGCATAATTATTGTATTGTCAAAATTAAATGTTTCTTAGGAATAGGCGTAAAAAGACTTGTATTATAATTTTTTATAATTACTAATCATTTTTCATTACTCTCCTTTATCTATAACATCTGTGATATTTATTTTCCAAACATCTTTGAGTTACTAACAGGCATTTATAAATAGCTTATATATTTATTTATATATAAATTATATAGCTTTACTACTGATTGCATTACCAGAAATTTATTTTCAACCTGAGAAAAAAATAACTCCTTTTTTTTCGTTTAGTTAATAATAAATTTTTTCCATAGTTTATATCTATCTACTTTTAATATAATTTACCCCAAAATAATACTACTACATTGTATCAAAAGTCATACAGACAGATATTTGAGAGTACTTTAAATCCATTCTCATGATTTTGGAGGTTTCTGGGATATCTAGAGCATCAATATGAATATTCCCCTCATTCACTATATTAGGACCTCCAGAGGACACCTTTTTATCAAATGCTCTGAAACTTGATGTTTAGAGTTATTTCATACAGAGAAAAGTACAATTAAAGGGATGGGGTTAAAGTAAAGGTGAGTAAGGTACTTTCTGGAGAACAGAGCCCAATGATATGTAAACTGGTAAAAGTTTTTAGAGAAAGCCAGGGACCAGTAACAGTTTTTTGAGCCAACAGAAGAAGAAACATATCGATACACTTATATTTTATAAAACTGAGGCCATTTATACATTTTGATTATTAAAAAACACACTTATAGTAAAGTTCTGATGTCACAGCATTAGAACAATACCGTCAGTTCAAGCAATAATTCCCAAAATTTTCATTAACTAAAAAATAAAACCTTGGATATAAAACATATAAATTATCCTTATTTAGAATCCTATAAATACAAGGTTTATAAAATCAGAATAAGGAAAACAATAATAAAAGGTTTTTGGTTTTTTAACTCACATTAATATTTGAGAATTTCCAGATTCCTTCAAGGTGAGATTCCAAATAGAAGTAAAATCCTTACCATCTAATACACTCAAACAGTCACCATTTGTGAAGATGACATCTTCTACGTCATCACCATTCATATCAGCAATAAGAATTCCTGAACTCACACTGGATGAACCCTTCCAGATGGTTTTACTCTTGGATAGGTCAGAATGAGAGATACTTTCAAGAGGGATAAGGAATAATGACCCTGATGTTTCAATGCTTCCAGTAGCAAATATCACGTAAGTATTATTATAAATATGAAGGAGACGGGGAACAGTGAATACACTGCCCCCATCTGGCATTCCAATTCGTCCAATAACTTCACCATTTTTCCCATTTAATATAATGATGTAACCTGCAAACCAAAATTAATAATAATGATCCTAGTAAGATTAAGACTTTAAATTAGACAAAATCATTTGTTTTTCCAAATTGTGAATTTATAGTGAATAAAATAAATAAAGTTCTAGAGATACATTAAAAATAAATAAATAGTTAATTTAATTGCATAATGCATACCTAACATTACTGCAATGGTTTAAAATTTTAGAAATTGAATAGTCCTAGTCATTATTAAGTGATTTGCTGTTGTAGACTTTTCTGTCAAATTATAAGACCATTATTTTTTCAAAACAGGCTGAAATCAATCTTCAACAAACAAACCATTGTGTATTATTATATTATCAGATATTACATTTAAAAAAAAAAATACTAAATAGAAAATGATTCATAATTTATCAGAAAAGCCTGAGGATCAAAATGGTAAAAAGGTTTTGATACTTAAGTAAATTTGTAGTAATTGACAATATTCTTTACCTGTCAGTAAAACTACCCACAAAACTTGTTTAAATTTTGAATGACTCACAAGCGAGTCTTTTTAAATACTTTACTTATATATAAAAAAATGTTAATTACTAAGAAAAAATTTAACATCAATGTTAAATGTGTCTTTTTATTTAATTTAACCTTTGAAGAATCAGTCTTATTCGTAGATCTGAGGATATATCCTTTGATTTTAAAATCCTAAATTTTATAATATATGCAATTTAGCAATGCAACTTAGTGAATTCATTTATATAACATAATTATGATAAATAAAATTCATTCTACTTATCCATAAAAACATTCAACAGGAAGTATAATAAAAAATGCAATTAATGATGGTAATGTGGCTTCGAACAATTTAAAAAAAAAAAACAACTTTCTACACTTACAAGATTTTGATTAGTCAACCACTCCGAGCCATCACAAAGATTAAGGAAAATATCAATTTCATCATAAAACTATATAAATTGCAATGGATAATACATATTTTTAAAACTGATATTCATACTTGACTGATCGGTTGTATGTGAAATCAAAACATCAAAGAAACCATCTCCAGTTTGATCCACAATATACTGAGCCGAATACAAGTCCAAAAGATATTGTTCATTTGATTTTGAGAACTCCCAAATCAAAATACCAGTTTTTCCATCAACAATAACGAGAACCTGCTTAAACAAAAAAAAAATACTGAAACTTCACAACAAGTAAATATATAGAATAAAGTAAATCTGATTAAAGAGAAAAACTATAACTGAAAGAAAGCCAAGGAACACTTAAATATAACCGACAATTTCAGGAAAAAGTTTAAAAAAGAATATTTCAAAAAAATAATGCTGAAAATTTTTTTATTACCACAGATTTAAGAGAGATTCAAATGTTTGAAACATTGAGGGCAAAAAGTATCATTATCAAATTATCTCAAAGTTTATATTTATCCATTTTTTATTGCTACTAACCATGAGAGATGGTTAATTATTAAAAATTACAGTTATTTTAGACTGTTTCAATGAGTTATCAGGCAAAATTGATATTAAAGATCATTTAACTGTACATTGTGATAATAGGTTTAGTAAAAGTTGTTACTGCCATTTTTAAGAAAATGATAAATAATTGTAAAATCGATGATACAAAGTAGTACTTCCAGTAAGTTGATCACAGGAAAAAGTTACTGTAGTATCAAGAATAACGTCACACTTTAATTTTGTTTTCCAATTAGAAATATTTTGAGGGAACACAGGAACAGAGTTCAAATCAGTCTCCATCCTGAAAACCTATTAATATTTTGTTACGAGAAAAAACACAGAGCAAAGCCGGGATTTGAACTTTCTTTCATCAAACTTTCATTGTATAAGATTCACAATTATAATAATTAAAGACATAAATTAATCCTAATCTATAATTTTTAAATAATAATACCCCTCCTTTGCCAGAGATGAGGCAATCTTTAGTTTTATCAGCATTAACATTTTCGGAACAATCAATGAACAATACATCCTTTCTAGTCCAGTACTTCCATAAAATGGAACCAGTTCTGCCATCTAAAACCATGACACCACCCCCACAGTTCTTAGTAGCATCAAATGAACTACACCTCCTTGGCATTTCACTTTCTTCAATTCCTGAAAAAAAAAATATATTTTAAGTAAAATTAAAAATGTTTAAATTAATTTAAAAATAAAAAGGCACTTGCTTTAAAACTGTGATTGGTAGGGCCAGGGGTGGATCTTAGAGACCAAACAAAAAGCAAAGATCACAATTCTGGCAAATACCTGATCGATTTGTATTTTATGTTTAATATTTTTATTGGAAATTAATATTTATAACATAAACAGATTCTTCTTTCCAATCCCACTTTTTAATCATATTTGTTCATAAAATAAGTGAGGATTACAATTTTTTTGATACTTTTTGGAGAAAATGGTAAATTAATGAAGAGATAAAGAAAATAACGGTTGTCCATAACTCATTTTGGTTACAAATTGCAGCAAATTTTACAGACTTTAAAAAAAGAATATGACAAGCTATTCTGTTAGGCATATATATTTAGAGTTATTTAGTAACATTTGAAAAAAAAAAAATGATAAGATTTTGCATAAAATAAAAAATATCATTCCAGTTTCTACAAAAGTAAACTTTAACTGGTAAAACCATTTTTTGTTTGTTTTATTAGTTATGTGAAAGTAATTCAATTTTGAGATCTAGAGCCCAGACTCAAAATTCATATCGACACCAGATTAATGGTTTCATTTGAATAGTATAAATACTACATCAGAGTATTCCATCTTTCCTCCCTAAGTTGGCATCCATATAGTTCCTTATAGCTAACAAATAGTATCAAAGGTATTTTAATTTTATAACATAACTGACTTGCATGGAAACAGGGCCTTCAACAACTTTGACCCATCTCTGTTTTATGCAGTAACTTTCCATTTCCCCGCACATCTTTAGCAACATCATATGCCAACCTTCACTGGCTAGTGATATTTTCTAGAAGGATATTCCACAGGATCATCTGACACTTATCTTAATTAATAAAGTCCTATTGAAAATTGAATTTCTGTTAAGTAAAAGAGCAAGCCTGCAAAACAATCTCCTTGTTAAAGATTTATGGGTATAAAAGCACTTCTTGTTGTTTGTGGGGGATCAAGCCCTGCTCCATATTATTCTCTTAATGAAGAAAGGTATAAAAAATGGTTCTTCCATCTATTATGAATGGCTGGTATCAGGCTGTCATTTCAGTCTTAGCTGCCCTTATTGAAAGCAGAAATAGTTTTCTAAGGGTAATTGGCTGACAGATTTTTAAAATGATTTCCACCTGTTTCATATGCCACAATGTTTTTCATTTCCATTAAAATGTTTTTCAGCTCTTCTCTAACTGTTATACTCCTTTACTGACTGGTAGATGCATCTCTGAAGCGTGAGTATGGCACCTTTTTTTAAAGCTTTTGTAAATTGGCGTTCTCTGTCATACTGAGGTCCATCCATTTTCTTTTACTCATTTCCAATATCAGAAATAGTTTGCTTTGACATCGCCCAAGCCTAGTTGCTGAATAACTGCTATTATTTCAGAATACTTTAATATTTGGGCTGCCTACTAGGATTACACACAGCCTCTAGAAGCTCTTACCCTTAGTATAGATATCAAACTGGTGATGAATCTATTAACCAGCAGTGCATGGTCTATTTGGTTGATATTTTCTTCTACAAAAGCCTCTGGTAACAGCTAGATTTTCAACTATCATTCATCACATAGTGGAGACTGTGCTAGCTAATACTAAAGTCTCAAGTCTTTAACTGTTACTGAATAAGCATTTAGATAGGTATTTCAATTAAAATTTCTAAGGATTTTCAATTTTTAAAAGTACCTCTAGTTTATTCAACGATTTCCTCTAATTTGTAAAAAAAAAAGACAAAATAAGATCTGGAATAAAGTAAAAATATTACTTAAAAAATTAAAAGTAAAAAGGACAACCACCTTTTAGATTTGGGAGGACAAAACAGTTACTATAATTTATTTTTAATTTGTCTTCTGGTGGATAACTTGTATCAGCATTTTTCCCTCATGTTGCTGTAAACTATGTTTTTAACACTACAATACTATACTTCTTAACAAGTTAAACAAATTGGATAAAATTGTCTTCCATCCTCAAGTTAGTACCACACGTATATCCAACCTGGCCCAATATACATTGGTAAATATCCAATGCTTGCCTCCCCTTTTGACAAATCAACACTTGATAACTATTGCTAATGATGTGCCAGCAACACTACTTTTCCAATATCGACCGATTTCAGAACCCTTTGGCTCAGACTGGATACAGGTGTGCTCCTTACCATTAGAGGGCAGTCACATATCAAAGTAATGATTATACTTAATCAACATAACTTAAAATAGTCGTAGTAGGTCTATTAATTTGCTTTTCTTCCAAATAATTTTATTATGTTTTAAAATAATTATTCATGTTTAAAACAAGAAGCTCTAATAACAAACATGATGCATTCAATATAAATGTAAGTACTACTTATAATAAATATTTTAATTAGTTTTTTCTTACATTTAATGAGTAAAATTATTATATACATAATTAGAGATTAATTGAAGAGATTAGAAGTGAAGGGGTTCAGTACCAAATGACAATTTTCTAATAGGATTTTCTTTCCTATCTACCTGTGCCTGAACCAAATATACGCTATAGTTAATTCCATAGCTAAAAACCGTGGAATTCTAAATGATTATTGATAATTTTGTCAATACTAAAATGTAAATTTGGTCCAGGCACAAATAAAAAATCTAATCAGCAAAATTATCACTTCTAACTTCCTCAAATTAATTTAATAAATAGAAATAATAGAACTTACTTGTCATAATGTGATCAAGCCATTCCTAATTATGATATCATCAAACAAATTATGAGTGAAGTGACCTTAAGACATAAAAAAAAAAAATCAAACAAATTTAAAAAGCAAACAAAAAAATAAGAATAACATTAAAATAAGAATAAAAACTAAAATCATAAGAAAATATAAAAAAAAAAAAAAAAAAAAAAGCAATTGAAACTAAAAAAGTGAGACATGACCAATAAAAGGTTTTAAAAAAATAATACAAGCTACTGGCTGACTTACCTTTTAAAGTTTTAAAAACCAAAAAGAAATACGGTCCAATTAGATAGCCTTTCATTACCTTATACTAGAATTACAATCTGTTTAATATTATATTAAAACAAGCATGACCGCTAAACCTTTTGGAAACTTCTATAAAGGAATAAAGTAACAATTCATCACACAATTAAGATTTGGCCAACAATACAAGCATTACAAAGGGATATAAGTTAACAATATATAAATAAAGAAGACAGTTCAGAACACTTTTTAAAGAAATTACATAATACTTGGTTCAAGTGTAACAATCCTTACAATACCATACCAATCTTCTTAGATAAAATGATGTTAATACAACCATAGAAACTTTTACATAAAAATACAGAAATTTCAATATTACATTTTTTTAAAACATTATTTTAAAAACGTTGTCAACTTGTGGTACCCAATAACCCTAGTATGTTATGTTTGCTATTTTGTTTGAACAGCTTGAATGATTTACTAGATATAGCAAACACCTTACAGATAACATGGCATAAGCTCCAAATGATCTATTTTTTTAATGATAATTAGACAAAAATTTTTGGTTAAATAGTTTTCCCACATCTACTATAAATAAACAGGCTATCTAAAAGTTCTCATCCTTGTAAGGCTAACCATTTTATGAGTATGGCATGCAAAATATTAAAATGATTGTAAGCTTTAAAAATATACAGTCAAAGTTCCCTATTGATTATTTCATAATTTGCATTCTCAGTTCAGAGGACAAAACATGTGTTTACTTCTAGTATTTATGGATGAAAATTTCTTTACTCTCAGATCCAAAACATACTATGAACTGTATTTTTAGAACAATTATTTATAAGTAACCTTTCAAATACAATTATAATTTAAAAGCAAATAGGTCTCATTGTCCCTTGACCAAATTTTTTTTTTAACAAATTGACACTTGATTTATTTGGCTTTTGATAAAAGGTGACCTCCCATGATTAGTACCAAATCTTTAGTTTTTCTGCTTCAATCTATCTTCTTCTGAAATAATTTCCAGTGAATAGTTCATGTCTGTTCTACTTTCCTTGTTATCAATAGGAATTATGCTTCTATAATAAAGATATAAACAAGCAGTTCTATGAGAAAGGTTCAAATAACTTGTAAAATAGAAAGCACAATATAACATCTTTTAACAATTCCCTAATTTTTTTTTCTAGTACCAACCACTACTCCAAACCTGAGCCTGTGCAACATGAATCCTAGCCCATCCTTAAAAATAAGTAACTTAGATACTAATAATGTACAATATAAATTTTACAATAATGTAAAATAAGAAACCAATAATGTACTCATTAATTTGGTTATAAATATACTAAAGTAAGAAAAATACAAAAGATATTTAATATA
>NW_027114174.1:464109-479692 GCF_000696795.3 Halyomorpha halys
ATAAAACATAAATAAAAACAACCAACATGCAAAAAATTAATAGATTAAATAAGCATGACAAGCATGAATTCAAATTATGACAATCAAGCTGCATGAATATGAAAGTCTGTAGGACAAAAAATCAATAACATTTTTAATTAATAATAAACCTCTAAGTAATTTGTAGATAAAGCAAAACAAAAAAATATATAGATTTTATTGTAAGTAAAGCATTCAACTTTATCAATAAATATAAAAATAGTAGTCTCTCACTAATTCCAATGAATAAAACCAATGAGGTCCGGAATATTAAAATGAATGTTAATGAAGAATTAATTTAAGAACAAAATTTATGTACAAAATAGTTTATCCAGATATTATTTAATCATTTTTCAAGAAGTAGTCACAAATGCTAAATTGTATGAAAGTAGAAATCACCTTTTTCAAGGCCTCTGACTGCATCTCAATATTTTTAACCAGCTTTTTCGAAACCAAACAGAATATAAGGTGTTTATAATACAAGCTATTTCATTAAATTTATGTTTATATTTCAAATTGAATCTTTACAAACCTAACTAAGATTAGAACAGAGAAGTAATGTTTGTATTATAGAGAGTTCATTATATTAACTAAGACCATAAAGAAAAAGAAAAAGGTCAAGTAAGAAACCAAATATTAAATTTAGTTCATGATGTAAATCTGGATTTCCACCATAAGAGCAAGCACTGATGTCATTCCCAACAGATTCAAATTTTCAGGAAGATATTAATACTACTGACTATCTTTATTTTGGGAGTTTTGTCACTATATACAAAAAATTAAAATTAAACACTATTGTTTCTTTGAGTTACTAATATAAAATTTATAATTAAATATGATAGTCATGCCACTATCAAAACAAGCCAGCAGTACTTTTTGTATGTTTGTTTAGCTTCAATATGATTTAAAATGAATGACACACCACTATAAGAAAAAATATTTAGTATGTTGTTACTATAATTAACTTTTAATTATATCAACTGTAGTAACTACAAAACCCTAAAAAGCAATGATGCACCTATTAATCCAGCTTAAATGAAGTTCCCTTTAAGTTGCTATTTTAGTAACAAAATTTTTTAATATAACGTACATAGTTGTTTAAGTTACCATGAACAAATCAGGCTCAACAACTAGTCGGTGGAAATCCAAGTTAATGATACAACTGCAGTATTGCAACAAATTATAAAAGTTGTCTTGTTTAACTAATATCATTATAGGAAAAGATAAATTATAACTATTACTATACCAGTGGAAAACCCGACAACAATATCCAAGATACTATCATCATTAGCATCAAAAGTTGTAAGTGCAGCTTCTGTTTTAAGTTGGAAAAATGATTGTTCCCAAATATGTTGATTTTTATAATCTGAACATGGAACAATATTCTGATCAATTTTCCTGTTGACTGCCCATTGCCTTAATTGATCCAAAGGGCTGGACATTAAATTAAAAATAATAACGACCGCTAAGGTGACACCTGCAAAATTGAACCAATCCTGTTCATAATAAAAGTAAAACTTATACATCATGAATCATTAAGATAAATCATTCGTACCTAAAAATATTGCAATAAATGTGATTCCATAATTGCATTGGATTCGCAAACCTATGTGGAATGGTCTCTTGCATCGTGGAGAATGCAGATTATTATATTTAAACTTCCTTCTGGGAGCCATAAGAGGTCTTTTGACACCAATTTCATCATCAAATTTGAAGCCATTTTTTCCATCTCGAATAAACACTTCGTCTTCAACATCATCACTCATTTCATCATCATCAAAACTGTCTTTCACGGAAATTTTCGGACTACTTATCATTTCTAAAACTTAAAGTAACTCTTGACAGAAATTGCTAAGCCTGACACTTATATAACCTCCAATATGTAAACCAAATATGAGAAGGAGCTAATATAGATACAGAAAGTTATAGAAAACTTTAGAAAACCAGTAAAGAAATAAATAGAATAAATTATGTTGAACTACTCTTTTGTGGTTTTTCAAACTCACTAAAACTAAATATAATATAATATAATATATTATATTGAAATAATCATTTCATTATTTCAACACTCAACACAATTTATATCAACTGTATATGCAATGCTCTGTTACGTCTACACAAATTATATTTTTCTAAGATTTCATGGTTTATTTACATGATTTTTGTACCTTATATATTATATAGGGGATGAAGAAGCAGTAAGTAGTTAATAATCGCCCATAATCGGCTTTTTATTAAAGTAAATTCAATTTTAATAATAATAACAGTGCCTTGTGATTTCTGTATCATAAACACCAGTTTCGTAAACATCTGTGCACTTATTATTGACTGGTAATCATCAAGTGCACAGAGTGCAAAATCGTATTGTACGTCATCCACAATTCGGATCTTCTACTTGATGTCCTAAGAACCCACACACCCTGTCGTTTTTGCTAGATGTAATTGCCTAATTTCTCAGATTGATTGACATTTACGGTTACTGCTTTGATGACCTTTATCGATACCAGTCCCATGCTCTATAGCATATTAATTTCATTCCTGCAGCATCGCTTATTAAGAGCACTAATCGTCAAAGTAGTTTCCAAAACACTTAACAATCGCTTGTGGAGTCCCCTGTAAGAATGATTAAAAAATCAATGCTGAGGTCAGCGTTTCTCTATCGAGTACCTGCGCTAGCGAACATAGCAACTACGAGTTTAAAGAAACTCCAACAGTTTCAGAACAGTATAATGAGACATAACAGAGAACCAAAACTAACTCTACGACATTTGAATAACAAACAATGGCAGAATATATTTCAGGGAGGCTTATCAAATTCTTTGATACCCACTGGTACCAGACAAATCCACTTAAGATATTAAAACCGATAATTCAGCCACAACGGTGGCAGATTAACGTAAAAAGCCTCAGTTTAGACTGAAGACAATATTCCTTTTGCATTAGATAACCAAAACGTCCCTTCCCTTAAAGCCTTCTTAAAATGCATCCCATAGAGAACAATAGACCCTATATTATACCTTTTTTGTATGCTTGTACTCCCTTCCTGGTAATTTCAGACATATATACATATAACAGATATAACATAGAATTTTATATGATATAACAATATTCTTCCTATAAGATCTAACCAGAATAGTAGGGTTTAATTTTCATTCCGTGGGACGGCCACAAACCCAGGTCAGAATAAAACCGGCTCCGCTGCAGATAGATTTCTAAGGTAATGCCTCTGCTCCATCAACTACAATGGCCTCTCAGTATGGGTATGGAGTTCTTGAAATATAGGAGTGCCAAGAAAGATTCTTATGCATACCTAAGTGTTTAAGTGCTTAAGTTATATAGAAACATACTGACAACCTGAATTTTATTTTTTTAAATAACAAAAAATGTTTTTAGTTTCTATATTAATAAAAAGCTTCTCTACCTCCGCTAGAGAGGAAGCAAAAAAAAAAAAAAACATCAATTGCAAATGGTTTTCAAGATATAAACTTATATCTTTTTTGTGGTCGACAACGGCATACAAATCGTCGTCAGTGTCCCGCTCTAAATGATACCTGTGAAAGGTGCCAGAAGACGGGTCACTGGCAAGTTGTCTGCAAATCACCTAAAACTGTCAACACGAAGGGTCATCCCTCATCAGCTGCACTCATCGCTGCCTCGGCAGTCCTTGACAAAGATACAGTACCTGTTCAGGTAAATAGAACTTCTACCTTTGCTTTGATAGATACAGGGAGCTCAGAGACATTCATATCACAGCGCTTTGCAGATAACAATGTACCCCACTACTGGTAGTGTTTCTATGGCTTCAACATCTTTAAGTAAGCCTATTTCGAATTACTGTGTAGCTCACTTGGAGCTGTTAGGTCACCATTATGCTGAAACAAAACTCAGTGTTCTACCCGATTTGTGTGCTAATATTATTGTGGGGCATGATCTATTAAAACAGCATTCAGAGCTCAGCTTCCATCTTATGGTGGAACTAAACCTCCATTGACAATCAGTTACTTCGCTCCAGCGAAGATAGAACCTCCTCCTCTTTTTTGAATTCCTAACTAAAAATGTCAAACCCATAGTCACCAAATCTCGGAAGCATTCTCTGGAAGACTCTGATTTCATGAGAAAAGAAATTGAAAAACTACTAGCTGACGAAATTATTGAGGAGAGTCGGTCTACGTGGAGGGCTCAAGCTTTCGTTGTAAAGACCGATAATCACAAGAAGCGAATGGTAATTGATTACTCGCAAACCATCAATCGATATACACACCTTGACGCGTATCCTCTCCCTAATCTCGAGGAAATTGTTTCTAAGGTGTCCAAAAATTCTATTTTCAGCACAATAGATTTTCGAAGCGCATACCACCAAGTACCCCTTCGAATGAATGATCGGCCTTTCTCTGCATTTGAAGCGTGCGGCCGTTTGTACCAATTCCGACGTCTGGCTTTTGGATTGACTGATGGGGTACCCACATTCCAGCGAGTCATTGACGACATCATTACACACGAACGACTCAATCAAACTTATGCATACCTCGATGACGTTACAGTATGCGGTAAAAACCAAGAAGAGCACGATCATAATCTCAAGCGCTTTTCAGATGCAGTTCAAAAATACGGTTTCACGATTAATAAAAAAAAAAAAGCAACTATTCACAAACGTCAATTAAGTTACTAGGCTATAAAATTGAAAATGGAACCATATCTCCTGACCCTGACCGCCTTAAGCCACTGCTCAGTCTTCCACCACCAGCCAGTCGAAAGGAACTTGAGCGTACTATTGGAATGTTTGCACATTATTCCAAATGGGTTCAAAACTACTCCGACAAAATTAGACGGCTTCTCAATTCCACAACTTTCCCCTTGCTCCGGAAGCTATATCAGACTTTGACCAGCTCAGAACTGAAATTTCCAAAGCAGTAGTTAGCACCATAGACGATACGGAGCCATTTACAGTCGAAACGGACGCCTCTGATTTCGCAATTTCAGCCGTTTTGTCTCAATGCGGGCGGCCAGCGCCTTTCTTCTCACAGAAACGAATGACAGCGAGCGTAAGCATTCAGCCGTCCAAAAAGAAGCTTATGCTGTTATAAGCGCCCTGAAAAAATGGAGATACTACTTACTCGGAAGATCCTTCGAAATCATAACTGACCAGCGTTCTGTGTCGTTCATGTTCGATTTGACACATCAAAATAAAATCAAGAACGAGAAAATACAGAGGTGGCGGTTGGAGTTGTCATGTTATAATTATGAAATAATATACAGGCCGGGAATACAGAACCAGGTAGCGGATATATTCTCTAGGACATGTAACGCCACTCAATGAGACCTATTATATTCCCTTCACTGTGACTTATGTCATCCTGGAGTGACGAGAATGGTTCACTGGGTAAGAACTCGTAATTTGCCCTATTCAGTCGAAGATATTAAAAAGATGACTGCGTCGTGCCCATCTTGCAACACTGTGAAACCTCAATTTTACAAGAATTCAAAATTCACTTTAATGAAAGCCATGCATCCGTTCGAGAGAATCAGTATGGATTTCAAGGGCCCACTTCCATCGAAATCAAGGAACAAATATCTGTTGACGATCGTTGATGAGTATTCAAGATTTCCTTTTGCCTATCCTTGTCCCAACATGAACTCTACAACTGTAATTGACTGTCTGACTAGCCTTTTCACCACTTTTGGTTTACCTTCCTACGTGCACACTAACCGAGGAACCTCATTCACATCAAAGGAGCTGCAGGACTTTCTTCACACCCCAGGGGTGGCCACTTCCATGTCAGCCCCTTATAACCCCACAGGAAACGGCCAAATCGAGCGACAAAATGGCATTATCTGGCGCACTGTGTCACTGGCTCTTAAGCACAGGAAATTGGACCCTTCTGATTGGGAATCAGTGCTTCCAGACGCGTTGCATTCCATCCGATCCCTACTATGCACAGCAACAAACGAAACGCCTCACGAGAGGATGTTCCGCCACAACAGAAGATCGGCTAATGGTACTTCACTTCCGACTTGGCTTTCACCTTCGAACAAAGCGCTAATGAAGAAGCACGTACGCACTACTAAGTACGATCCACTGGTCAAGGAAGTCGACATCCTGGAAGTCAACCCACAGTATGTCAGGTTTCGTCTTGATGATGGACGGGAGACGACGGTGTCATTGAAACACCTGACACCTCATGGTGGGACGACAATGGTGCCAGAATCAGAGGGAACTGACACAGCTGAGCAACATGACAGCGACCCTGTCTTGCAACCAGAAGAAAATCAGCTAGAGGGTACTCCAGAAATTCCGACAGACACAAATATGCGTCGTTCTGCAAGAGAGCGATATACACCTGCCCGTTTAAAAGACTATGAACTAAAATTTTAGAAGGATGGAAGAATGTTATGATTCATCCAGTTGTTGTAACAACGGTTATCTGTTCTAATCTAATTAGTAACATATGTTTGCACTCTTACCATTTCTGTAACATCTTGATATTTCTGTTCTACGTTTATTGTGAATAATAAAGCCTAATTCGCAATGGTTTTACTACAATTAATAAACTGGGCAGATATAAGAATTAAAATGAATGAATGAGAGGAGTTAGTTGTTTCCAATTTTTAACTGGTTAATGGTTATAATAAAGAAATTAATGTATTTACTTGGCTTTAGTATTTATAGTTACCACAGAATTTAAAGAAATATATATAAATGACTGTGAAAATAAAAAAAAAATGAATGGGAATTAAGGTTTTACTACAAACAAAAAAATTCTCATATTTCAGGTGTTTCAAAGCAGTTAGTAGACCTTAGCTTCGTGGGTGGAGTTTTTATAGTTCTATGGGCACGTAGTCACGGCCGTCTGGTTATGGTGTCTTTTAGTTTTAATTCGGAATCGTTGTGGTTTAGTTAGAAATTATTTTACAACATGGCTAATTGGAATAGTTATGTATTTTTTGCTTGTGTGGTTGTCTTAAATTGGGGGCTAACCTATTCTAAATCTCAGTTAATTCATTTGGATGAAAACAACTGGGAGAAAATGCTTACCGGGGAATGGATGGTTGAATTGTAAGTTGTATTGTTGAAAACAGGATTAATCATTTGTATAAAATCCTTTTTACTCAGCCTCTATTTATATGTGACCAATGTTTCTTTTAATGTTTATCTATGTAAATACAACAGTTATGCTCCTTGGTGTCCTGCATGTAAAGCACTTCAGCCACTTTGGGAGGAGTTTTCTTCCTGGAGTAAAGATTTAGATCTTTCTGTGGCACAAATTGATGTTACTTTGTCACCTGGTCTCAGTGGTCGCTTTATCGTTACTGCATTACCAACTATATTTCAGTGAGTGACATACAATATTTTTTAGTCCTGTTATTGATAAGAATACCATCTCAGTTTTAGTACTGTTTCTTATTATAAAACTTAATAATTTTCCATTTGTCAATGTTGACCTAGTCTAATAATATCTCATGTATTAACTTTTATCTGGAATTGGAATTTGTATATCTCTATTTCTATTTTACATCTTTATATAATATGACCATATTTTGATGTGTGATAATGATAAATCTTGTTGCTTTTATATTAATGATTGTATTTGATAATCCCACCACGCCATACAAATTTGTATGGTATTTCAAAGTATATGATTAAAGCCAATTTTTATTTTCATATAAGTACTTATAGAATATATATTAAGGGAGAGCCTAATGATTGTGAAAAATTTTGAATCTGAGTTTTCAGCTGAAGACGTGTGTCAAGTTATGTCCACCATGTCCAAATAACCAAGTGTTGCAAATGTTCTGTTTATGTGTGAATGGAAGTATGTAATTGTTATTTATATTAATTTATAGTAAAATTAATTTAATAATTAATGGTAAGTATATCCCTGGAATCTTACTTGAAATATTTTTGCCAAAATTGATATAATTTTATATCACTGATTTAACACTTATGTAATGAAAAATGGCTCTAATGATTTTGATTTAATTCTTACATCTATGTAAAATTAAAGAATCTTAAATTTCAATGAGGTTTAATCCTCATTAAAGTTGTGTGACAGGGCTTTGATGAGGGAATTTTCAAAATATCTTTATCTAAAGTATGTTTAAATTTATTTTTATTAAGTTTCTATTCATCTCTTTTTATAATAGTATTAAAAATGGATATGCAACTATGAATGAATTTAATAATTGAGATTAATAAGTAAAAAGGTTAAGGTGGCGATTTTATCCCGTTTACTAATGCTGATGCTTCCTACATGCCTTTCTTGTTCCTTCTTTTAGAATTAAATAAGCTTCCCAATATTCTTGTTGTGTCCTCTGTTGGAATATCAGATCTAGCTTTCCATGTCCATTCCAGTGCTGAGATTCATTATTAAAATATTGCTTTTTTTTAGTCTATTATTGGTCTGATTAAAATTTTATTTGATGAGTAAATTGTGATGGTGTGCCCCAAATTACTTATACTATTGATTTATTAATGTTTAAGCTATCTGCTGCTTTGTTGCATGCGTTTTGTATATTTGTTTTGAATGAGTATTCTGTCAAGGTGTACTACACCTAAGAATTTTATCGTATTTGTGGCTTCTATTACTCTTTTTGTTTGTGTGGATGAATAATTGTGATAAGTTTAGTTTTTGTTTTGTAACAGTATGATTCTGTACTTTGAAATATTCATTTGGACGTTAAGTGCCTGCAGTTTTACTGCTAGTGTATTGTATGCTTTTCCAACTGTATGAGAGTCTTCTGATGTATTTGAGCAAGTTGTATGATGTATTAAATCATCAGCATGGTATTAAATTGAAATAATAAAGTTGCAAGTATTTGGATGAGATGGGTTGTTTTCAATTTTAGGCAAATCTGTGCCTGTTAAAAGTGTTGTTGGGTTAAGAATGGAATTATCTCCCATTTGTTTAAAGTAGGCTTTAGCTTTGGCATTGGATGATGTAATTTGATTTGTTGATAGGGGAAACTTTTTTCCATTGAAAGCATCAAATTTTGTTCTATATTGATCTATAATTATCAGAGTATTTTATTGGGAAAATAGTTTCAACATTTATCCTTTTCTACCTTTGCTATTAACTTTTTCACCTAATGGATGTTAGTTCTCATTGCCTTTTAATTCTCAGTTTTCATACTTTTCTGCTTATGTTTTATTGAAATCAATGTTTTATTTTTATTAACTTCATTACACTAAGGTTTTGAATACATTTTTTTGCCAGGAATATATTTTGTTATGGAAATCGTCATCTTTCCTGTCTGATTTATAAGAGATGTTAAGTATTGAATGCTATACACTTAAAGTAAGTTTGAACTTTAGTTGTGTTGTATTTTTATTGCTGTTAAATTTTTTGTGAATCCTTCTAGCCTTTGAGAAACCAGTGAAAATACAAGAAGAGAAGGAAATTGATGATTATTATAAATGGTCACTGTCATGAGTTTCAATCAGTTATTATGTATGATGATTTATATGGTAGGTCTGGGCTAAAAAAAAAGACTTGTGTTGGAAGATTTATGACTGGGCTTCCAAGGTGTTCAGCTTTACCTAATTCATTTAATAGTACAATGTACAATTTAAGTTGTTCAAGTTTTATATTATCTTTTGGGGATTCTCTTAATCTGCCTTAAAACTTTTACTTGGTGTCAACGTAACTTCTTATTATTACAGAGAGCATTCGTTTAACTTTTAGGAATTGAGAAAAGTTTTGCAAAGTAGAAGAGATTTAATGTGATTTGGTTGTATTCTATGGAGTTGTATATATGGATTTCTACAGTCCACGATAGTCACTCCTAAGTTTTTGGGAACTGATTATTTGATTCTTAGGTTAGAATAATTTAAATAAATAAGTAGAATAAATTTAATGTAACATCTATTACTTATCACTGAAATAAATATTTATGTTTGTAAAACAAAAATAATAATAATGGTTAGTATATACGAGAATTGAAAAGGACTGACCTGATAAGCGCATTGGGCTGTAAAGGATTAAGCATTGTGCACTCTGTCACTGTCTACATAATACTGTGAAAACAATTTTTTTTTTATTGTGTTTTTTGTATTCTTACTTTAGGTTTCTTGAATAACCAAGGTTCTGAACCTCATTGATCACCTGATTTATTTTTAGTGTGAACAATGGTGAATTCAGGCAGTATAAAGGTTCAAGAAATAAGGAATCGTTCATGTCTTTCATTGAAGATAAAGACTGGAAATCCATGGAGGCCATTCCATGGTGGAAATCACCATCTTCTGTCCAAATGTCTGTTGTGTCATACTTTTTTAAACTATCACAAGGTCTGAGAGTAAGTATAATGTTGTTATCTTAGAAATAGTAGTTTTTTATTAATGTTTCTACATATCTGACTTATGGTGTAGGTCTGCACAAAAGAAATCATTAGAAAATAAAAAAATGCTGTTATATTAGCAATTATACTAACAAAACAACAAATGAATTCTGAATTTTATTTTTTTTCCTTTCCTGCCTTTAGTTCACAAAACAAAAAAGTAGCATTTTGATTTAAACTTACAAAAAACAATTATTGTTTTTTTGAAGATGCTGAGGAGGGGAACTTAGTATCTTTAAAATATACAGTTTATAAGTTAGATACTACTATGTTTTTATTGTGTCCTGCAGGTAGGGAAGAAGAAAAATAATCTTAACGATTAAAGATCAAAATAGAAAAAAAAAAAAATGAATGACCCCCTTCCTGATCATTTCTGACATATAGAGGGGGAGGGCTATCTACAGATATTTTAATTAATTAAGCATATTCTAACTATGGTGAGAGGTCAAGTCTTCATGTCATGGGACCACCTCGAAATATATATATATATATATATATGAAATATAAGTGTATTACTTATTGTATTGCTTAAGCAAAGGTAGTAGATGGCATCTAATGAATTTAATACTAGAACCATCAACTAATCACAAAATTTTCTCCACATTTTTGTCAAGTGATCCATTTTGGTATGTAGGTGTGTTGATGAAAAAATATTTATGTATGGCCTAAGCAAAAATAGTGGACAGAATCTTTAAAATCATTATGAGACCAACCAGGTACCAGCCTGCACAATCCCTATAAATTGCATTAATAGGATTAACAGGTTATTATAAAATAGGATTATTAGGTTTGATAAATCATGCTCAAATACAAATTGGTTGCAAACAGATTAAATTTGGAACTTCCTTTTAATCTAATTAAATTATATAATTTTTGACATGAAGAGGGTTTTAAAAACAAATAAATTTAGATTTTTATTTCAGGATTAAGTAATGATTGAAGCCATCTTTATTGTTTATATAGGGGAGACCTGAAAGTAATGTTTTACATCAAATTCAAACATAAATTTTCAATGAGTTTAAATCTTAATCAATGTTATAATCACCTTCATTATTAACAACCTTTTGCTATCTAGTGTGCAAATTTTCAATGCTGGATCAATAGTTTTTATTCAATACCAGATCAGCCTGGTGGGCCATACATGGTTAATATAACAGTAATTTTTTGTTTAACATTTTATTATGGAGGAGGGGGGTATAGTCTTGCTGGATCAATAAAATCAATTTGTTTTTGAAATCAAAAGATCTAAATTACTGGATTTAAACTTGGAAAACCTCCTTTGACATTTCATTGATTTCTTCTAGCCAGTATTCGAAGATAACTACCCGTACTACAAAGTATTTTTATATGGGTATAAAAAATGTTGGGCTAGCCCACTTTAATCTTCATCAAAGAAGAAGAAGATCAGCTCTGAAAGGCCAGCGGACAACAGAGGCTCAGAAGACTGAACCTTCAAGCAGAAATCGTACTTATAATGATTTATTAGCAGTAGTTCGATGCTACAGGTATGATGATTTATTCTACTGCTAATAAATCATTATACCTGTAGCATCGAACTACTGCTGCAAACCTGTGGAAATAAATAAATACATTTTTGACATATATGATCTTTTTAATGCTTTTGGAAAAACATTGCTAAGGTTTTTGTAGCAACTATTGTGTTACTACTCCTTGAAACTCAAAAAGCATGCAATGTCTGATTTGTACCTCTTGTGGTATATGCCGCCTGGCCATTTCATCCAAAAATGAGGAAAAAAAAATTTAATTATTTACTAGTAAATAAGTCACTATAACCTTAGAATGTCTTTGCTAAGACTTTGATGTAAACAATGAACCGACAAATGACAATAAAATTGTGATATTAACAAACAAACGATATACTCTTTTGCTCTCCCCTATATTATGAATGACAGTATTGTTGGAATTATGTGGTTTATGTTCTATATTATGTTTCAGGCTGTACACAGCAAGTTGATGGAGGATTATGGTCTTCCGAGCTGGGGTTCCTATTTGATATTTGCCTTCGTTACAATACTTTTAGGTGCCCTGCTTGGTCTGGTAAGTCATTTTATTTTCATCATAAAGGATTATGTGACTATTTTTAAGAAATGAGCTGCAGAGGTACATAATTAATGCCATGTTTTTCCCTTACCTTTTGGAAAACCTGAAATATGATTTAATTGTGCTGATGAGGTGTTCTAAACCTTTTAAAAATATTTTTAAAAAAGATTAAGTTTTATAAATTAAGTGTAGTCCCAGAAAAGGTACTTTTCCTTCTCTAATACCAACTCTATTCACATACAAATTTTTGAGCCTATAACTCAATTTAGAGGTAGACATGTAGAAGTGTTCTGCATAAAAAAAACCTTATATTACTAAATTTCAATTCATTTGTTCTAAATGGGGTCGTCTGGAATCCCCAATGCAAATGATTTGTAGTGAGAAGTATATATACTCTTTTTATTTATTTATTCCCCCCCCCCCCCCGAATACTGTTTATATGAATTATAATTTTAAAAAAATAATACTAACTCTCAAACTATATTGAAGGCCTCCTACTCGGTGTATAATTTTGAGAGTTGAGTTTGAATTAAATCACTCTAATATAGGAGATGTAATTTTCTATATCTTTGTTAATATTCAAATTTTAATAAACAAAACAAGTGGCAAAAAGTAAGACTTGCCTTTATTAGCTCCCTATTCTCTCCCATTCAAACCATTGTAATATATTGTTGAAAAAAAATTGAAATCACATAACTGTTAAATCCCAACTTTTCAGGAAAAAGGTTTAAAAAATTAAATTTTCATGTATTTATTTTTATCAATTGTATGTAGTAGCAAGTCATTGCTATTGAGTAGAAAAGAATTGCAATTAATTGTAGTATATAAAATTTAATAAATACAATAACCTTTATGAGCAAGATTTTTAAATCATGATTAAATTTATATTATTAGAAGTTAAAATTTCTGATTGTGAATTTTTATGTCTATGATTTATTTATATTAGCATTTTATAATGACCAACTTTTGTTACAGTTTATGGTTTGTTTGATTGATCTAATCTATCCTCCCAAACTTTCTCAAAGGACTGTTGTTACAAATGATGATACCAAAGGAGATTCCGCACATGATTCGGTGAGTAATTCTGTAATTTAGTAAACATAGTTTACCCCTGCAAGAACTCTCGTATTAGATATATTTCCTTATTCTCTTAATTCATTCGAACTTTAAGCGATATCAGGTTCATTGGTGTAAACAATATAATATTATCAAGAAAGTCTATTCAATACATACAATTGGTAAACCTGCATACTTTAATATAATCACTAGCTGAAAGTAACAATTTACGTAATAAATAATTATGTTGCCCTGCTGAAAAATATCTCTTAACTTTTATAATTAAGTTTCAGCTATCCCTAAACTTAAATTAACTCTGAATTTTACCCCTGAGACCTCATAGCTAGACCGTACATGAAGATTTGTTGTAGTTGGGCCTACGAATTTTTTGTGTAAACCCACATTTCTGAATAATTTGAGATATGAAAATTGGAACTCAATTGAACCATTTGCTTAAAAAAAAAGTTAAATATTCAGAAAGAAGACTAAACATATTGATGTAGTAATTTTTTTTTTCAATATTTTGAAATTCCAGTAAGAGTTTAAGAATAAAAATTGAGATTCGTCACTTCTCCAAGAAATTCCTTTTTAAATAAGGTATCATTTATCAATAACAGTGAAATTTTGGACAGCTGAATTTAAAAGTGGCTGTAAGAGCTTGGGATACAACCACCGAATTAAAGTGAGAGAGAGATAACAAAAAAAGTTGTTGTTACATATTAAATCAACATTTAGATATCAAGCTGTCCTCACGTTGGGTGCCATGTTTGGTCACATTGACCAAAAAATGTGTTCAAATGAACATTTCCAATGCTCTGTTGGCGCAGTTTAGGTGCAATAAATCCGAGTTTTGGTGCCGATTAATTACTGTAGATGAAACTCGGATACACTATTATACGCTCGAAACAAAAATACAGTCCAAACAGTGGACTGCAAAAGGGGAACCAGCTCCAAAAAAAGCAAAATCTGTTTGTTTTCTCGGCTGGGAAAGTGATGACTGTTTTTTTGGATAGTCATGGAGTTATTTTAATCGACTATCTTCAAAAAGGGAAAACCATAACATGAGGATACTACGCATCATTACTTGACAAGCTGAAGGCAGAACTTGTGGAAAAATGGCCACATTTGCAGAAAAAGAAAATCCTGTTTCACCAAGATAGTGCATCGTCTCACACCTAAGCGGTTGCCATGGCGAAAATCCACGCATTACAGTTTGAACTGCTTGACCATCCGCCTTACTCACCAGATCTAGCCCATAGCGACTTCTTTATGTTCCCTTATCTAAAAATTGTGCTCGGAGGACAGAGATTTTCGTCAAATGAAGGTGATTGCCTTTGTGAACAATTATTTTGCCGAGAAAAATATTACTACTATATTATATATATATATATATATATATATTATTATGTTGACTACTTTTTGGACGGGTTGCAGAGATGGGAGCATCACTGGGAGAAGTGTGTAGAGTTACAAGAAGACTAAGTTGAAAAATAAAAAAAAAATTCAGAAAAAATGTCTTGTATTTTTGTTAGGGTGGAAACATTTCAGACCACCCTCATATGCGACCTTGTCCAATAAAATTTTGTTGGCAAATGAATGGGTATTAAACAAAAGAGAACATTCCCTGCAAATCAATTCTACTTAAAATTTTATATTTTTGTGCAATGTATATTACTTAAATTGTTGGAAGATAGTCTGGGTGGCAGTCAATAAAGATACAAAATAGTTTTTTCTATTATTTTGTACCTTTATGAACCACCCGGACTGTCTTCCTACAATCTACTTAATATGGCCAACTATCTCCTTCCTATATTACTTAAAACTTTTTTACATTACTTTGTAACTGAAAAAAGTTTTATCCAAATCACTTGAATAGACCAGAATTTAGACATGTTATTTTATTTATAAGATTATATTATTATTATTATTATTCTATCAATTTCAATACATAATAATTTGTTTTTTGTTAGGGTGATGAAATTATTGAGGAAGAGATCAGTGATGAAATTGCTCAAGAAGGAAACAATGTACGGAAACGTAAACCTCGTAAAGCTGATTAAATACACTCCAAAAATATAACTACTCTAATACCAACTCTATTCACATACAAATTTTT